>NW_007252912.1:275608-308487 GCF_000164805.1 Carlito syrichta | reverse complement strand
GGCGTCACATAGCCGGCTGGGCTGGCCGCCGAGATCGCCTGACGGCGGAGCGGGCTCGGGGAGGCGGGGCGCGGGCGCCCAAGGGGCCGGGAGAGTGTTGAGGGCGGCGGCGGGGTGCGGAGGCCGGGCAGGGGGTTCTGCCTTCCCCCACGCTTAGAAACGCCGCGCGCTCCTCTCCAAGCGGGCGCCGGGCGCCGGGTGCCGGCTGGGGAACCTCCGCGCCTGGAAAGGTCTTTCAGGCAGGGCTGTCCTAGCCTGAGTGAAAGACCCCAGTTCTGAAAAGCCTGGAAACAGCACAACAGCGGGTGGGGGTGTGTGTGTGTGTGTGTGTTTTCCATGGAAGTGCCTGGAAACAACACGAGTGTTTGTGTATGTATATGTGTGTGTATGTGTTTTTCCTGGAAAAGTCTGGAAACACAACGGATGTGTGGGGGGAGTGGGGAGGAGAATTTTCTTGGAAAAGCCTGGAAACAACACAACGAGTGTGTGTGTGTGTGTGCGTGTGTGTGTGCGTGTATTTTCCCTGGAAAAGCCTGGAAACAACACAACAGGTGCGCGCGCGTTTTCCCTAGTTCAGAAAAGCCTGAACTCAACAAAACGAATGTGTGTGTGTTTTCCCTGGAAACAATAAAATGGGTGTGTTTTCCCCAGTTCTGAAAAACTTGGAAACAACCAAACGAGTGTGTGTGTGTTTCCACTTAACTGGCAGATCCTATTCTCTCTGTGTGTGTGTGTGTGTGTGTGTGTGTGTGTGTTTATTGAACTGGTATCCTGTGTCTTCTCTCCCCCCACCCTCCAGTAACCACAGATGAGATTCTGTCCTCCTCTTAACCCTTTATCGTGAGGGAACAGGTTCAGAATGGAAAGTTGGTAGAGCCAGGGTTTGAACCTTACTCCACAGTTGGGTCTCTGAACCTTTATTATCTACCACTGACATCTGAAGAGGCTTCCAGGCCAAACATAGCCATTGCTGCAGAGAAAGCCCGCTCTGGAGAGAGGGTCTCTATGTAGCAGCCAGTGTCTGTCCTTTCAGGTAACATGCATGGAGCCCCTGATTGTGAGGCACAGTGCTGGGGGTCTTGCAGTGAACCAGGCAGCCAGGCCTAGCCCAACAGCACTCTGTTGTCCTGGGCATTCCCAGGAGGGCTGTGATAAGGCTGATAGAATGAAGCTAACTCTAAGGGAAAGGGAGACATCTGAAAGCCCCCACCAATCAGGGATTTGCAACTGTCCAGCCCTACCCTGCTCTGCCCCAGGAGACTAAGGCGCCGGGCTCACCTAGCCAACAGACACGTGATGGGATTCCTGACACCAGGAAGACAAAAGATACTTCCACACAGGGCCTCCTTGCAGAAACCAGAGACCCATCACCACTGGGATGGGACTGGGCAGAGAGGCCAAGCAGCTCCTCGTGTTACTGGGTCTTTGTCTAGAAGCCACGGTATCCAGTGTCTGCCAGGTGCCACAGCCGATGACCAAAGATGAAAGGTACAGCTCTCATACTTTCCCTCTGCAGCACAGCCCTGCCCTCAGCAGCTCCAGCTTCAGGGCTCCTAGGCAAGGCTCCCTGGCGCCCCTTTGTTCCCCTGCCTATGGCATACAAGGTGGTACCTTACAAGCACTTGTTGAGCAGCCTAAGCAGGACTTGCAGTGCCGGGACACAGCCTAAAGACCCAGCGCAAAGCCTAGCATAAAGTAGCAATGTGTTTTTCCAAATATGTCTGAGAAGCCCTGATATTAGAATCACCATTAAAAGTAGAGATCTCGTTTACTTGTATATGCCATTATATGCATAGCTTATCTCAGGAAAAATACACAAGAAATTGGTTGTTTCAGGGGATGGGAAGTAGGTGGCGGGGGAGAGGGGTGGGGGAGATTTTTCACTTGAGACCCTTTTCCATCTTTTGAATATTGATCCACAAGAATGCTTTACATATTCAAAACTTTTTTACCCCAAAAATGAATTGACTCAAGTGAGAAAATTGCAGATTCCTGGGTCTGCTTTCAAGTTAATGACTCAACCTCCCTGGGAGCTGGTTTTTCTGTCTTTACACAAGCTCTCCAGCTGATTCTCAAGCCCAGGGTAAGTGGAGAAACCTCTGTAGGTAGGGTCTTAGCAATGAATCACTGCCAAGAAGGAGCAAGCAGTGTTTGCCAGAGGTGACTGGTTTAGCTCCATACTTTCTAGATCAACTCGACCTTCCCTCAAACCATCCACACAGGAGGGCCAAGGTAGCTGTAGGACTGTGGGACAGGCTGGAAATGATTCATCTCCTCTCTTATCCATAATCACCAGCCCAAGTCAGAAAGGACTGGCCACCAGAGTCCCCTTGGGGTGTGTGGATATGAGGGCAGGGGTCTGCATCTGGTTCCAGAGATGGCTCTGAGGAGCTCACCCGTACTTCAGTCACTCCACACATTCCACTCCAAGTGTAATGAAAACCTCTACACAGGAAGGAAACAATACAAAAAGGCAAGGGATTTTGCCAAGGTAACACAGCCACTGAAGAGCAGGGCTAAGCCTCCAGCTCCAGCCATGTTTCTGCCATCGCAGCCCAGACAGTGACTCTTAGCCGCCTCCCTCAAATGCCAGAACATTTTCTAATTTACAACTGTTCCCAGCATACTACCTCCAGGGAAACTAAAGGCTTTGGATTCAAGTAGATGGGAAAATCTGTTTTTTTGTTTTTTGTTTTGTTGTTTGTTTGTGGTGAGTTCAATTCCAGAGATGATCTCCCTTTGTAGTCTTCACTGGAGTCTTCACTGCTGTAAAGCATTTACAGGATTCCTATGAGGAGCAGCCCCCTCAGCGCATCTAAAACAGGACTTTGCAGCCCAGAATTCAGTTCACGCTCAGGCACCTTCCCATGGGACAGACTCTGGACATGTGTTCCATTGCATAGGACAGCTCGACAGCTAGAAAGTAATTCAGGCCACATGGTCAAAGATCTCCTGACTGCACCTGCTTCTGGGTCAACTCTCTCGGCCATGTTCCCCTGATAGAGTGGTAAGCAGAGCCACTCTGGAGTCAGACCACCTTCCTCTGTCATGTGATTTTTGGTAAGTGACTTCACCTCTCTGAGCCTCACCTTCTACTGAAAGAGTTGGAATGAAGGCATGATAACGCCAGAGGCAGTTTTCCGAAAGGCTAGGAGTGGGGGAAGATTGGAGCCAGAGAGAACAGTGCCATGAGCTGCTGTGTGGGTCTCTGAGAAGGGAGTCTATCCCATCCGCCACCTCCTATCCCAGGGATAGGGAGAGATTTGGACCCTCAGGTTTAGGGGCTCCGAGAGAGGGAAAAGTTTGTGCCTTAGTCTGTGGGTAGGGTATAAATAATCTCCCATGAGAAGGTTCTGTGGCAGTCAAGTAGAAACGGCAGCTGGGTATGCCCAAGCAGCCTAATGTGTGAGAATCCCAGGGCGCATCAGAATATGTCCTGAGGCCCTAAAAAAGCATGAAAGACAGGCAGATGACCAGAAAAGGACACCCGGGATGTAATCAATGGAGCACTAAAGCAGACGAACCTAGACTATCCAAGCCAGAGGCCATGGCACAAATGCAGACCTCTGTGAGCACAGCAGAAGCCAAGGGTGACCACCCACGGCTGGCAAGGATGAGGTCTGTCTGCCTTCCTGAGCAGTAGAGAAAGATGATGATGACCAGGGACTAGACACCCTTTATCCCCTCACCTCCCACTCCATGTCATGAACACATAAGCTGTGCAGAATATAGCTGTGACCCTGGATGGGAGTGGAGGGACAGAGCCCTCAACTTTATTGAGTGTTCTCCTGAAATGACTGAGTGATCATGTACTTTCTTGACTGAATCTGCCAGGAAGTGATCAGGTTATAGTTCAAATGGAAATAAGTGCTGTAGAAAGTAATTAAGTAAATGAGAGAGCTGCCATTTTGGCACACTCAAGTAGTATTCTGACTCTAACATTTTCTACAGCCACAGGTGCACAGGCATCACGTAGACCTGCTGTTGCCCATCTGCTGCTACCATCCCACTTGATCAGGGACAAGTGGCTCACCCTCACTGAACCCCAGTCTCCTTGTCTGTAAAGTGGGGCTTATAACAGTATTGAAGCATCACAGGAGTTTTGTAAAAATTAATGATTTTAGTCACCAGAATAGCTAAACTTAAAAGAATGACAATGCCAAGGGTTTGTTAGCAGGGATGTGGAACAGTTGGAACTTTCATACATCGCTGTTGGGAGTACCAATCGGTCCACTTCAGAAAACTGGCACTACCGATGAAAGCTAAACGTGCATGTACCCAGTGGCCTACCAGTTCCAATTCTGGACAAAATAAGTGCTTATGTCCACCAAAAATATGTTTAAGAATGTTCACAGCTGCTTCATTCATAATAGTCAAAAACTAGAGCAAATGAATCAAGCTATAAAATGAAAGAAACTGTAATATATTCATATAATGGAATATTAAACAGCAATGAAAGAGAAACATACAATACCATGGATGAATCACAAGGACAATGTTCCATGAAAGAAGCTAGACACAAGAGACTTATCGTATTGAGTCCATTGAAATGAAGACCAAAAAAAGAAAAAACAAAAACCCAGGCAAAAACTAAGGTGAGAGAAGAAGGAATAATGGTTACCTTTGACAGGGAGTAGGTATTCATGAGGGAAGTATCTGGGATGTTACACATTTTCTATCTTGATCCAGGCGATGGTTTCATGGGTGTATGCATATATAAAAATTCAACAAGCTACAAGTATATGCGTGTACTTTGCTGCATGTAAATCATAACTCAGTAGAAAAGGGGGTGCCAGGCATGGTGGCTCACACCTGTAATCCCAGCATTTTGGGCAGGAGGATCGCTTGAGCACAGGAGTTTGAGACTAGCCTGGACAACATAGCAAGACCATATCTCTAGAAAAAAATAAAAAATATTAGCCAGGCATGGTGGTGTGTGCCTGTAGCCCGTTACTCAGGGGACAGAAGTAGAAGGATCACCTGAGCCCCTGGGAGTACAAGACTGCAGGAGCCACAAGCGTGCCACTGCACTCCAGCCTGGGTGTCAGACTGAGGCCCCAGCTCTATAAACAAACAAAGGGGAAAGTGACAATGTGATAGTGCACACAACATGCTTAGCATGGTACCATTGTCAGCTCCTGAAGGAACCTAGAGCCCCTGTAGGTATCTTTCACATGGCTGCCAAGACTGCCAACGGGATGTTGGGAGGGAAAGTGGGGAGTTTCTGCAAGGCCTAGTGCACAGGAAAGACTTACCTGCCCATGACTCACAAGTCCACCTGAGACCTTGCACAAAGCTACAGAAGGGCCATGTGTCAGCTTCCTTGTCTCTACCTAAGCCAGCCAATGCAATGCCTTCCATGCTGAGCCATGGACCAACATGGAAGATGCCATGAAAGCCCTAGGCAGAAGTGGCATCTACACCTAATGGTGGCAGAGAAAACTTTTTTTAATTCAAGAACTTTTATTTCTAGAACCGTTAAGGTCTCCCAGTGGGGCATCCAGAATGTTGGGTCAGGCCCCGCTGTGGGTGTGGGGTGTCTGGTGTGCAATCCGCTGCTGCATGAAAGATGCAAAGAATTGCACAGAAGTTAGATTAGAAAATGTAGTTTATTTAGAAATAGAGAGAGAGAGAGAGAGAGAGAGAGAGAGGAGATTCACCTCCTCAAGGTAGGGGAGGGGGTCAAAAATGAAGAAAACATGGTCTGGCCATAGCTCAAAAGCACATGGCCACACCATAGCTTAGCAAGGCAATTGCCCAGAAAACTTCTTGACCCACTTCTGTAACCCACACCATCAGAGGTCAGGAGCCCCAGGCTCCCCCTAGGCCCAGGCTAGATTGGAGGGTCTTGTCAAGCCAGCACGTGCCTATGCATGAGTTGGGAACTGAGCAGTGACACTGCCCAAATAGCATTCCTGTGAGCACAGCAACTAATATTCTTAGAGCACTGGCCTGCTAGGGCACTGAGCTGAGCTCTCCCTATATATTCTTTTATTTTATTTATTTATTTTTTATTTTATTTTATTTTTTTGAGTTGGAGTCTTACTCCGTCACCCAGGCTGAGTGCAGTGGCACACTCATGGTCACCCCAGTGTCAACCTGCTGGGCTCCGGCGATCCTTCTGCCTCAGCCTTCCAAGTAGCTGGAACTACAGGCATGCGCTACCATACCCGGCTAATTTTTGATTTTTTGTAGAGACAGCCATGTTTCCCAGGCTAGTCTCGAACCTGCAGGCTCAGGCAATCCACTCACCTTGGCCTCCCAAAGTGCTAGGATTACAGGCTGAGCCGCCGAGCCCAGCCTATATTCTTTTAATCCCACAACAGCCCTAGGAGGTAGTTACTATTATTGTCTCCATTTTACAGGAGCAAATGCAAGGCTGAGATGGGTTAAGTAAGCCCCAGGCCACACAGCAGGAAAGTGGGGAGGTGGGATTTGAGCCTAGGTCTGGCTAACTCTTCGCAGATGAGTCAGAGCTTCATGGAAGGGCATGGGCTACACTCCATTCCACCTCTACCCAGGGGAAAAGAGGAGATACGTGGGTGCCCCCATGTGCTCAGAGTTACCACGCTGGGCCCAGGCCAAGGCAGGGATTGCTCTACAGCCTGGTCCTGGTCAACCCCCAAGAGCTGCCAGCACTGACTGGCTCCAGTCGGCAGATGGTGCCAGAGTGCCAGAAGGCCGTCCCAAGAGCGCATCATAACTGGGCCTGCCCTCTTCCAAACTTGCCCTCCTGGACTGGCCCCCTCACTGAGCTGCCTCCAAAAGCCGCCCTCTCTCCTCTCCAGAACCCAGAGTCCTGCCCAGAACTCCTGTCTGCCATCAGAGGCTGAATGCCAATGCAGCTTGATCCTATGTTCACAGCCTGACCCTGGAAGTAGCCTCCAGCCCTCTGAGCCACAGTGTCCCTCTGTGAAATGGGGAGTTCATAGCAAGCCCTGGCAGCATGGGCTAGGTAGGCTCATTCAGGTGCAGGGCGGTGCTACCGCAATGCAACTAGGACTCTTCACAGAAAACAATGACAGGCTTGACCTACAGTCACCAGCTATGCCTCCCGCCCCGTTCCTATGGGGACCCAGGGAACCTCAGCACCAACATGCCATCTGAAGCCAGCACACGGGGACAAAGACCACTAGAGAGA
The DNA here is from genome assembly GCF_000164805.1 of Carlito syrichta. Lineage (NCBI taxonomy): Eukaryota > Metazoa > Chordata > Mammalia > Primates > Tarsiidae > Carlito > Carlito syrichta. The sequence continues at coordinate 301,346 of NW_007252912.1, read as the reverse complement.
AAGAGAGGGCAATCTGTCTGAAAAGGCTGCAGCCCAGCCATCCAGAGGACTCTGGAGATCTAAGCAGGCTGAGTTGCCAAACATCCGGGGAGCTAGCCCAGGGCAGTATCAGTGAGGTAAAGTCCAGTGTGACCTGAATATGTCCTACAAGTCAAGTGCCAGTTTATGACTGATGAGTGCCCAGTCCGGAAGGCAGGTCTGCCAAAGGACTTGTGCTAAGTAGCAGAGATTTCTCAAGGAGAATTTCATACCAGTCCCAGCCAGTTACTGGTATGAACAATGACATTCAGTTATTCAATAAACATGTATCTAGCACCCTCTCCCCCTCATGTTTTAGACAGTGGCAAACAGGAGAGAAAAAAAGGGCTTCTGCCTTCAGCGAACTCACCTTCTCATGGGCTAGAAGGCATAAGCACAAATAAGAGAATGTTAGGTGGATAAAGACGATGAAGATAATAAAGGAGGCCTAAGAAGAGAGCAATATGTTTGAGCAGAAACTTGCATAAGAAGGTCCCAGAGGAGGCCAGGTGCAGTGGCTCACGCCTGTATTCCCAGCACTTTGGGAGGTAGAGGCAAGAGGACTGCCTGAGTCCAGGGGTTCAAGACCAGCCTGAGCAACTTGGTGAGACCGCATCTCTACAATAAAAATAATAGAAAAAAATTAGCCGGGCATGGTGTCACATGCCTATAGTTCCAACTGCATGGAAGGTTGAAGCGTAGGGATTGCCTGAGTGGCTGTGAACGTGAGCACTGCACTCCAGCCTGGGAGACAGAGACGGCAGCTCAAAAGAAAACAAAAAACGAAAAAGTCCTCGGCCACAGAAAGAGGTGTGAGAAGTATTCAAGTAAAGTGTGTGTAAAAGCTCTAAGAATGAGCGTATACATGTGTTCAGGGACAGCAAGGCCAGTATCATTAGAGCTTAATGAACGGGGGAGAGTGAAAGCAGATGAGGACAGAGAAGCAGGTAAGCAGGAAATTAGGAAGAGCTCTGTAGGACATCTTAAGAAAGCTGGACTTCACTCTGTTTGCATTTAGCAGCCTTGGGTGATGGAGAGTAAACAGAATGTGATATAGAATGATCCCTCTTGTGGAAAATGGGTTGTAGTGGGGGTAAGAAGGGAAGTAGCAAGATCTTCTAGGAGGCTTGACCCAGGACACGGCCAGTGAAGATAAAAAAAGATGCATGTGACAGATGAGAGAAGCAGGGTTAAAGGATAACGGAATCAATGGTGGAACTATGTACTGAGATAGGAAACACCAGGAGTTTGGAAGATGAGGAATTCCGTTGGACATTTGAGTCATGCCAAGCAGGCAGCTGAATATATAACCAGAGCTCAGGGGAGAAGTTGGGTTGATGTCAACTGGGACTCTCCAACACATAGATTGGACCAGATGAGATCACCTAGGAAAGAGATGGAGAAAGTAGTTTGAGTACTGAGCCTTGGCTTGCTTTAATACTGAACAGTCGGAAAGAACTAGCAAAGGAGTCTGGAAAGCAGCAGTCAAAAGGGGGCTAGGGGGAAGCAGAGGTAGGGTTGTGGAAGACAAAGAAAGAAATGACGTCCAGGAAATTGTTTGGGTCCATAATTTCAAATGCTAAAAACAAATGTAAAGTCAGAAAAATATCTACTATATTTGGCAATGTGAAAATCACCTTGACAAGGCTAATCAAGGGGTGGTGTATTGATTTGAGAAGACAGAGAAGGCACTTCAGGGGTCCATGAAGTCAAAGGAGTTTGTTTTGGGGATTGAAGATAGAGCCATGTTTGTGCACTGATGGGAATAATGCAGTTGAAGAGGTCAAGGTTAGAGGTACAGCTGCAGAAAGATTGGTGGATGTGATGCTGGAAGAAGAGAGACATTGTCTGACGGCGCTTTGAGGCATTAATATGGCTAGGCCATCAGTGTTCTGGAGTACAGAGGGGAGATGCTGGCAATCTGAGAACAGTCCATGTGAATCAGTCCTTTTGAAGGCTGAGAAAGAACTAAGGCAGTGTAGAGCCTTGTGTGGCAGTAACTATGGTCCCTTTGACATTTGTATGGGTCCCTGCTAGTTTTGTCAACTCCTCTTGCCGTGTCCTGCTGCTCAGGCTCTGGTCAAAACTCAGCCTGAGCTGGGTGCAGTGGCTCACGCCTGTAGTTCCAGCACTTTGGGAGGCAGAAGCGAGAGGATTGCCTGAGTTCACGGGTTCGCAACCAGCCTGAGCAGCGTGGTGAGACCTCGTCTAAATAAAAAAATTAGCTGGGCATGATGGTTTGCACCTGTAATTCCAGCTACTTGGAAGGCTGAGGCGGAAGGCTCACCTGAGCCCAGCAGGTCGAGGCTGCGGTGGCCGTGAGCATACCACTGCACTCCAGCTGGTGACAGAGTCAGGCTCCGACTCAAAAAAACAAAAGCAAAAACTAAAAATCTCTCGGCCTGGACTACAGCAGGATCCCAACCTGCAGTTTCCCTTGCCACTACCCCCAATCTTCCACCCCAGAAGACAGAAATCGCTAGGGATGTTATCGGGTTCTACAAACTACACTTCAGTTTTCTCTCTCAAATGAGTGATCATCATCTTGTGGTAGTGTCTAATGCAGACTGGTGCACAGGAATACCTCTTTTGCATCCTTTAGGTCTCAGCTCAATGTTACCTCCTCAGAGACCACCAGCCCAAATAGTGTACTGGTAAATTTAACTAAAATACGTTTAAATAAACAAGTTTTAAAACTGTCACATCGAGATGTACTATTGCCATCAGCCAGAAAAATCCTAATTCACAAACTTACCGTATTATGCAGTAGAAACATGCACAACGGTATGCAAGCTTTGGCTAAAGGGGTGTCTTGCCTTCAACCCTGCTTTTTTTCATAACACATTATTGCTGACTTGTATATTTGTCACTCATGATTGTAAGCTTCACAAGGGCACTTTGTCTTGTACACCACTGTATTTATTCTGAGCCTCATAACACCTGGTATAACAGGTGCACAGTAAGTAGTTGTTGAATACCACTTGGCTCAGCGAGTGCCAAGTGGTGGTTTGCTTACCTCATAGAGGTTACTCCAACACCCTCGCAATACCTCCTCTTGCCCGATTCACTTACTGTGCTCTCCCAGATGGCAGCAGCCCTTACTACTCCCTGGCTGAGAGAACGAAACCCTCTTTCTAGAATCCCATTTCCCTCACCCATCCTCCCCTTGTTTTGCCCTTCTTCTTGTTCTTGTCAATTTAATCCTACCTCTGTCTTCCCCATATCTCTACCTCTGCCTTGAGACCTGAAAAGACTCGCAATTCCCACAGGTAAACAAGAACACGTAGCACAGGCTTGGACTATTAAGAGTGAGGTCCCAGTCATGGACTTTTAATGCAAAGACAGGTTCCTGCTGATCCAAGACTCAAACCAGACAGCAGATGGCCTTCAGGGCTAAGGTCTGAGTAGTTACCCACCCCCCACCCAAGAATCCCAGCTGAAAGCCAAAGCAGAGCCTGGATCCCATCAAGTTGGTGAGGTGGGGAAGGCTTTTCCTGGTCTACTGGATGTAGGCACAGAACCCCACAGTAGGGTGACCAACTGTCCTGGTTTGAGAATGAAAAGTTCTGCTTCCTGGAAAACCTCTAAGTCCTAGGCTAACCAGGTCAACTGGTCACCTATATTGGAGCTGTGCCCAACCACGGCCACATACGCACCAACTGGTGAGATAACTATTTTGCCTTCCTGCTTCAACTACTTCAGGGACACAGCATACTTCCACCAACTCACTTATTACTTGTAAAATAATTGAAAGCTCATCCGAGTTGACACAATACCCAAGATGTTAAACTAAAAGATGCAGAACAATGTGTCAGCATGTGTGTTTTAGAAGAGCAAGGACTACAATAATACACACAAAACTAACCTAAGCTGTTCCCAGAGAAGCAATTTAATTCTCATGATCATGAAGGGTAACAGAACACAATCACCCTGCAAAGGCACACTTACATGTGCTGGTATGACTGTGAAAATATCCACAACCATTAGAGGTAATCACCTCAGAGGGGCAAGATTGGAGTGCAGACTTGTTTTGGTATACATTTCTATTGCTTTACAAGTATATATTTAAAAAATATATAGAAAAGAGCAATTTTTCAAAAAGATCGAGCACCCATACAGATTAGAGATGGGCAGTGACTATGGGGTCAAGCTTTCCATATCAGAATTTGCGGATGGTTAGTAACCGGGCACCAGGACAGCAAACAAGAGAAGTATGTTGGTCTTGACTTCTGGCTCCTCTTGAAGTTCAAGGTAAGACAGGAGTCTTCAGGATGGGAAGCTGGCCGAGTGATGACAGGCTAGTATGGTTTCATTAATATCCTTGTCAGTCTAAAGAGCTGTTTTCCAACAGACTTGTTCACAGTCCCAGAAGTTTACTCAAGAGTCAAAAAAAATTCCTCATTCCTCAGCTACAAGAATACCCCCAAATCAACTGGGCATTCAGAGGGAAAAATGGAGGAATTACTTCACTTAGATGAACTTTTGAAAGTTGGGGATCGGGTACCCCACTCCGTATACCTCCTTACAGACACCATGAAGTCTCCTTTAACAGTTGTGAATTCAGGTCCACTGTGAAGTTCTTTTACCTTCAGAAGCAATTGTTAGGTGGTGGTGATTACGCTGAACCTCAGCCAACTCCCTTTTAAGATCTGGTTCAAATAAACGCCCTAATGTCTACACAGGTCATTCCATGAATCCTAAGAATGCCATAACCAGGTTACTTGTCTCAGGTTAACACTCAGGAGGCTTAGTGTGCAAGCCACCTTCACCATACTTCCCATAGGGCCTGTCATACACTTTATAGGGGTCAGCAACACATCAAAACCCAAAAGCTGTGTAGGCTCTTGTCCACCCTTCAAACACCCCTAAGTACCCTAATGCCTTCTGGAAATCAAGGGCACTGAGGTCAGAATGCCTGAATAGAACCCTCCCTGCCCTTCTAAATTCAACAGAATAATCCACATAAGATGCCTATCACATGGCAAACACTCAGTGCTAGACAACCACTTAAGCTTTTTCTGCCATTTGAAGGATTGAACATCCACTATCTACTACTCTCCTAGTCACTCTGAATTCAACTCAGCCTTTTACAGTAGTTGTTATTTTAGCACTGAGCACACTAGAAACCTTAGCTGGTTCAGGATATGTCTGTCAGTTACTGCCTTTTAAGGAATGCAATATCAAATGTATTTATTTCAGAAGCCACGAATCACTTACTCTGTACTCTTTTAACATACCAAATGCTGTAGGCCATCTGCCATTCAAGCAGCTAGCAGAAATATCTAAGTACTTCCAAGAGGTGGCTTAAACAAATATATTCTGAAAATCCAAAGTATGTCTATTCATATTCCCAGTCCTGTTTTTAAAACCCTGGCTTCTCAATTCCAGAGTAGGGTCATTTTTCCTAGGATCTGAGATGAAGCGGAAAAAACTCAAAGATCTGCAATCACTAATACGCTATTTTAAAATTAAGGGTGGGGAGAATGGTGCAAGCAGCAGCAGGCAGAGGCAATACGAGGTCTCACATCACCTGAGCCTTTCCAGAGGTCTTATGAGCTGTCACTGCCATCACAAAAAACCTTGACTCGTATATTTGAAACACCTGTCTCCCTAAACCTATAACCAGCTCCAGCTCCGGTGTGGCGATAGGGAGCAAGCAGTGGGCTGGACCTTTGTCTTTGTGTTCTAACTTTAGTAACAATCATTTGAAAGGATTATTAACATGGACGTTTAATTTCAATCATGGAAGATCAAAATGGTTCTAGGAAACAACAGATACTAAAGACCAATGTATTAAGACCATTCCACACACAGGCACACTTACAGGTGCTGATATGACTATGAAAGTATCTACAACCATTAGAAGTAGTCACCTCAGAGGGGTAATTGGTTGGAGTACTCACAATTTTTTTTTGTATATATCTCTACTGCTTTACTACAAGTATATATTTTATAATATAAAGAGCAATTTTTAAAAAGACTGAGTACTGGCCGGGCTCGGTGGCTCAGCCTGTAATCTCGTGCCTTTGGGAGGCTGAGGTGAGTGAATTGCCTGAGCCCGCGGGTTTGAGACCCGCCTGGGCAACTTGGCGAGACCTCATCTCTACAATAAATCAAAAATGAGCCGGGCGTGGTAGCGTGCGCCTGTAGTTCCAGCTACTTGGAAGGCTGAGGTGGAAGGATTGCTGGAGCCCAGCAGGCAAGGCTGCGGTGGCCGGGAGCAGCCACTGCACTCCAGTCTGGGCAACAGAGTGAGACTCCAACTCAAAAAAAAAAAAGACTGAGTACCCATACAAATTAGATGGGGCAATATTTGTGGGGTCAATGTATTATACAGGTTTTCCTCCCACTCCTCTGCCTACTGCATGCAACATAAACCCTAATCCAAGGTTTATTTCAAGGGCACTTACCTTGAAATAGCTAGAGCATACTCTACAGATTCTATACCTGGTGTATTTCACCATACCATATACCCTGGCTATTTCCTGAGACATGTTTGGACATAACTGACTTTAAGGCACACCCTTGACCGAGCCTACCAAACCCAACCACTAGCCCTAACCCTCAGGTTCCACTGCCACACTTGAACAGTTCTGGAACTACTGCAGAAGTCTGAACTAAGTAAGACCACTGAGTTTCCCTGCAGATCAGATGGTATGCTAAGGTTTAAAGTAGAGGCACTCAATAGCCTTGGGCATTTCCAATAGCTTTAATTAGACCTTTCACTTTGGTCTTCCTAGGGTACAGAGCAAAAGGCACTCTCAACTCCCTTTTCTATTACCGTTTTGGTCTTTGACTTCCACCATCAGGAATTGTACTTGCTGGTGCCGCAGCCTACCATTGCACTAAGAACTGCTAAATCATCTCTTGGAAGAACACATTAAAGTTTTTTCCATTGACAGCACTTTGGATGGTTGAAGAGTCTGTACACCACAGCTGAGGCTAGCCCAAGAGATTCCCAAGGGATCTAAGTAGTAAAACAAGCTACAAGCAGTAGTCTGCTCCAACAGCAGCATCGTAGGCAGAGAAAGCTTAATATTCCAGCTATTTCTCCAAAACCCGTTAAAGAAACAGTCTAGTTCTCTCTCAGTAACCTGGATCCCAGACACACTCCCTTCAAATGCTCAAGTCTAGAAGCTGGCCCTCTGTTATCAGTGAGTTCCACATTCCAAGAAAACTGTATTTCCAATCCAAGACTGGTTGAATCATTTGATGCAAAACCCATGGATACTGAGGGCTGACTGTACTTATAATTCAACTTTAGTCATGAGGATCTGTGTTTTTCCTTAAAAATAAAAAAAAGTTTATGACCTTTTTTCCAGCATTCAACCTTTAGCGATAATTATTTCCTTTTCATTTCTCATTAGAGAATTCTGGTTCAGGCCTGATTTTAAAAAAACACAAATTAAACTGGCCTATTTCACTTAGTTACCACTGATCTTTGTACAAGGGGGGACCCCCCCAAAAATCTGGAATTTATTGATTAAAAAATGTATTTATTCATACATGTTTATACTTGTCACCTTCAAAATACACTCCGTTTGATGCAATACACCTACTGAGATGTTTTTCCACTGCTCAAAACAGTTTTTGAACTTGTCAATTATGATACCTTTTAGTGCTTTTTTTTCCCCACCTCTTTCACATCAGTAAAGCATTTCTCTTTGAGGACTTTCATCCAGGGAAACAAACAAACAAAAAATCACTGGAGTGAGATTGGGTACAAACAGGGTGGGGCACAGGGGTCATGCTGTTTTTGGTCAAAAACTGCTGAACATTCAGTGCTGTGTGGGCAGGTATGTTGCCATGGTGGAAGAATCAGTCACCTGTTAGCCACAAAAAAATTCACTGAAGCCAAACACAGCCTCTCACAACAACACTAGCTGGTACAATGACCAATGCTGATGGGTTCCTAGAACACTTACCTGTGGGGGAATCCTGTATACAAGGGGCCCACCCTTCAAAAGATAATTTTTGGGGGTCCCCCTCATCTGTTCAACTTTCAAACTCAAATATAATCCACATTTCCTTCCCTCAATTTATACACCAGTTGACAAAAATACATTTAAATCGATTTATAGGGTAGCATGGCCTACAAGCCAACAATGCTGTTTTAGTCACATTCCATTGCACAGCAGTACTTGTGCAATTAAATATATATAATAAAGTCAGAAATAAAATGTACTCATAGTCCTAAAACATAAAGCTTAAACTATAATTGAAACAAATATGGAGATCAAGCATACCCAAAATAATACATCTACGACCTTCATATGGTTATAATAGATGTACAATTATGAAAGAAAAAAAAAACACCCTACATTCTTAAAGCTAGAAATGTCAAAGAATGTGTGAGAACAAATTAAGACTTTAATGAAAAACAGCTGTAGTTCAGGGGAACAAAACTCATCTCAAAACAAACCTAATTACTAAACTTTAGGCCATTTCTAGGAACACATGTATGGTTGAAAGTAAGGGAATACTAATACAGAACAGGTAAAAGTAACCATTGGAACAAAGAATAATATTGTACATTTTAATTACCAAAACCCATGAACCACCAATATTCACCACCTCACCTAATTTTCTTAACTTTGTTGCTAGAAATAGAGCAGTGGATTTTTAACATTAGATGTAAATTAGAATCACATAGGAAACTTAAAAATATCTGGGCATTCCTCCAATTTAAATCAGAATCTCTGTAGGCATCAAGGTTGAGAATCACAGAAATAACTATCCTTTTCCTACTAAGCTAAGACTTTGCGAAAAGATTCTAATACTGACACACAGTACTTCCATTTAAAAAACATCTACTACAACCAACAAATGTTTCATATATAGCAAAATAAAGGAAAAAATCATGTTTGCTTAGGTTATTCAACCCAAAAATCAAGCATATCATTTTACAAATTCATTTCACCCTACAAAATTAAGTTTCAAAGCACACTTCTGCTAGCCCTCAATATAGGCAACACTCATTCCTATTTGACAAGCCTTTGCTAACAAGAAGCTTTTTAAAAGTGTATTATGAAAATCCCATTCTTATCTTTACTAATTGAGAAACCAACAATACCTAACTTAGTGATTCCCATCCAACCATAATTATGTACTTTTACAGAAAATTACTGTAGTTACCAACACATATTTCCTTATCCATTTCATTAAGAAGGTAGGGTACTAACATTCTCTAGCTGGTCAAAGCCCAGTCAATTCTCTACAATTAGGCAATTAAATTTAGCTTAAACCCTAGTAATCATTCTAAAACTAAGCTATCCTTGACATAAACCCCATTCTGCTAACCACAGGATTTGCTTTTGAGAATTTGTACCAGGATGACAGTACATGCCAATTACAAGATATGCATTTCTTAGAATCAATTCTGGTATCACAGGACCTGAAAAACAGCTGCTCGGTGTCCAGACAGCTTGGACACTGGATTACACTACTGCACATAAATAAGCTATTTGTTTAGTCAGAGAGAAAGGGCATAAAGTAACAGAACAAAAAAAAAAAGAGAGAGAGAGAGAAATGTATTTCTTGTGGAAGCAGGAAATAAAGAAATGTAGAGGCCCTAGGGGTTTTTTGCTTTGGATCATTAACTCCACAAGTCACCAAAAATAGTATCAATTAAATCAGGGAAAGGTATGTTTATGTACCTCAAGCATCTTACAAAGTGGAGAGGCTGTAACTTCCATATTGGTTCCAAATTCAACACGATACAAAGCAAGAAAACTTTTATTTACTACACCCACACAAGTATTATTAAGTGTTCTGAAGTTTACCCTGGTGGCTTAAGATATCAAATACTAGTTCCTGCAGAACTGTTTTTTTACTTCTAATCCTATTCAAAGGATAAAAGGGGGGAAAACTCATTAAAGGTTGAACACTACCACTTCAAATACCATTTTTGTCTTTGGGTGAATGTATGTAATACCAAACCATGGCTCAATCATAATTTTCTATTTGGTTTCACTAGTACCACTCAAAGAACACAAGCTAATGCTTTAACCACTTTCTTATCGGAGACAAATTTAACTCTAAGATCACATGACTTAACAAGTAATATACAAAGATTGGTTAGGAATTTGCCAAAGTATCAATCATTTGAGTTCACATAATATACATAGCAATATAATATCACAACCAGAAACTGAACTGAATGATATAAGTAGACACATCATTCTGTTAAGCTCTACCTGAAAACATGCTGTTTTATTAAAACAAAACCCCAAAGAACTTAAGTCTCAAGTTATACGGTTTCACAATTAAGTCTTACTGAAGCAGCATAGATTTCCTTTCTTACAAACAAGTTAATATACAGGAAAAACCCACAAAGAACATACTAGCAATAGGACATGTACTACATGGAATACAAATAAATCCTGAAGTCAATCTGAAGAATGTCAAGGAGTTACCAGAGAGATTATTCAGTGACCTTGTTTATTTTTCTTTACCTAGAAGTCTACAAATTCTAAAATTTAATCGATTTAGCTTTTTAAATAAACAGCACCAGTCTTGCCCATTGATACAATTAAATTTGACTTTCTCAGTTCTTAGTTCACAAGTTTATTATGAAAAACACTGCAGTGCTCTTGTGCAGTAACATCGTCTTACAGGAAGGGGAAAAAACAGTTCTGTTCAAAACAACTCACCAGGTTCTGACAATAACAAAGAACGACATGGGGCTGAGATTTGAGAATGAAATAAACTGAGTGACAAATTATATAATTAAATTAAACGGTATCCCTGAAAATAAACAAAACGATCTCAAAACTCACAAGTAGAGGGGAGGCCTTGGTACTTATTTTTTTAAATGTTCATTAAGCTCCAATGATTGTTTGCTGCTATCCTTATCTACAGTCATGCTGAGTAAAGCTATAGCTAAATGGAAGTTAAATTGTATTCACGAGGTGTTAATGTTTACATCTTATTATCTGCAGTCTCTCAGAGAAAGCAAAAGTAACTACGAATAGCGCTATGCCAGAAACTGGTTTCTTGACCAACAATGTCGCTTCAGCATGCAATGAACTGGTTCATTCTAAAGTGGTCACGGTTGTTGATGACAAGAGGCTTTGTATTTTTATATGGCACATCTTTTGGTCCGTGTGAAAAGAAGTTTTTTGAATGTTTACTATTTTCTGACACTTTGGAGTTACTGTTGCTCTTCCCATTTCCATTAGGTCAATATATGGTTCATGGCAATACTGTACAAGTTTAAAATTTCATTACAGGAAGTAGTCTGGGGTACGACGAGTAACATGTGGCTCGCCTCTACGAGGTGCTGGGTCAAACTGCAAGCTGAAAAACAAGACAGATTTGTGGTTTATATTCCAAGACATCCACGTATTGACAACGAAAATCAAGAACATTAATCTTTCCAATTTATGTATTTTTTTCCTATCCAATTCCAGCTTGCCTTAATGTAAGAGAACCCTAACAATAAGGGTCTTCTAACGGTACTCCCTTCGAAAGAGCCAAGACTACTTCAGCCAGAGAGGCTATGCTTTACTATACTGGGGGTTCATTTCAAGAATGTTTCAAAGAATTTCTATTAAATAAGTAGTTTTAAGAGCCTACAAGAAGGGACCTCAAAAAAACCGAAATTATTTTTTGGAGGGTGGGTCCCTTGTAGTACGGGCTTCCTCCACTGAGCAAACATTCTAGGAACCCATCCACATCAGTGTACCAGCTAGCATTGTTGTGAGAGGCTGCATCTGGCTTTAGTGAACTTTTTGGAGATTCTTTCAGTGTGTTTGCCCATTTCATGATGGGTGATTTATGAACTCACCTGCCCACACAACGCCAAGTATTTAGCAGTTTTTGACCAAAACTGGCATGACCCCCGTGTCCTACCCTCCTTAGTCACCCAATCTCTTTTTGTTTCTACAGATGAAAAACATCCTCAAAGGAAATGTTTTGCCAATGTAGAAGAGGTGAAACAAAAAAAATGGTAGGAGTACTAAAAAGCATCACAACTGATGAGTTCAAAACTGAGCAGTGAAAGTGCATCAAACGGAGAATACTTTGAAGGTAACTGAAGTATGAACATGTAAGAATACAAAATTTTTTACAAATAAATTCTGGTTTTTTGGGGGTCTCCCATATCTATAATCCCATCCCCAGGATATACTTTATTAACTCCAAATAAAAACATGGACTTGAAAGTTAAAAACCAGCCAAGCATGATGGCTCACATCTGTAATCCAAACACTCCAGGAGGCCGAGGTGAGAGGAGCACTTGAGCCCAGGAGTTTGACAGACAATACAGAGACCCCATTTCTACCAAAAAAATATCAAAACTTAGCCAGGCATGGTAGTGCTCACCTGTAGTTCCAGCTACTTGGGAGGCTGAGGCAGAAGAACTGCCTGAGCCCAGCAAGTCGAAGCTGTGGTGAGCTGTGCCTGTGCCACTGCCCCTCCTGGGTGACAGAGTAAGAGCCCCAACTCAAAAAATAAATAAATAAATAAATAAATGAAAGCTAAAAACCTAGTAATTCATATTAGGGTCTCTAAGAAAGAAGTCAGTTTCGGTTGGTGTGTTTCAAAATATCACAGGCCCCTAAAATCCAAGCTGGAATCTGATTTAGCATAAGCTCTTGAGCTTTTAAGCCTAGCATTAAAACTATATTCAGTAACAGCAATCAAAAGCTCAAGTGTAAGTACTTACAAAGAGTATTTTAGAGTATCATCAAGTTCCATGATTGCAGCTTGGTTACCACAACGATAACAATAGTTTGGAGCACTGAAAATTGTTACTACATTCCGGTCATGGCACCAGTTATACCCCTACAAGGAAAAGAAAGATAATAAAAATTAATTTTACTCCCTTATTTACACAACTGAATGTGACTCCACTCAAAAGAGAAAAAGAGATCTATACCTCTCCCAAGAGGCTTAAGAAATGTTGATATTTTATTTCTGAATGACTTAATTTTCTGTACTTTGTACAACCTATAAAATATACATGTATTTATTCCCCCCCAAATTATAAAACTAGTTTATTATAAAAAGAGAAAATTCTTTAAAAAATAGCACCAATCACCAAAAAATAAACTACCTCTTAAATATCTGGCCCTTTGTAAATGGCAGTGTCTCATCAGCCCCTCCTACTGAAGTGGTCTTAAATACAATTTAAGAATGAGTATTTATATGGCCATTCCCTATAGAGGCAGATATAGTCCTGAGACCAAAATCTTATTGGTTTTCTAAGTCACTGGTGAAGCCCCTTAAGTTGCTCACTGCACTACACAAATAAGACATTCCTCTAGGATCTCCAGCCTTCTTCCTCAAAGTTCATCTGAATGCATGAACTACCTTTGTTATTGTTTGTTTAGTAATGTACAAATTTCTTTCCCTATCTTTAGCCAAGTCAGATTGTATTGATAACAATCACAGAGTTGTATGGGTGTTAATCTAAATAGAACCTTATTTTAAAAGTATGCTAATCAAGGTTCTATGCTAACAACTTGGGATGGCCTGTTTCCCCTGTATTTTCTTATTTTATTTTATTTTTTTGAGTTGGAGTCTCACTCTGTCGCCCAGACTGGAGTGCAGTGGCATGCTCCCGGCCATTGCAGCCTCGACCTGCTGGGCTCCGGCGATCCTTCTGCCTCAACCTTCCAAGTAGCCGGAACTACAGGCACGCGCTACCACGCCCGGCTAATTTTTTGATTTATTGTAGAGATGAGGTCTGGCCAAGTTGCCCAAGTGGGTCTCGAACCCGCGGGCTCAGGCAATCCACTCACCTCAGCCTCCCAAGGCGCGGGATTACAGGCTGAGCCACCAAGTCTGGCTTATTTTCTTATTTTAAATCACCTTTTTTTTTGTGAGTTGGAGTCTCACTCTGTCGCCCAGACTGGAGTGCAGTGGCCGCTCCGGGCCACCACAGCCTCAACCTGCTGGGCTCCGGCGATCCTTCCACCTCAGCCTTCCAAGTAGCTGGAATTGCAGGCACGTGCTACCACACCCAGCTAATTTTTGATTTATTGTAGAGACGGGGTCTCGCCAAGTTGCCCACACGGGTCTCAAACCCATGGCCTCAGGCAATCCACTCACCTCAGCCTGCCAAGGCGCGGGATTACAGGCTGAGCCACCAAGTCCAGCTTAAATCACCTTTAATCCTACTATCTGAAGGACCACTTGAAACAGTTTAATGCATTTCCGTCCAATCTCTCCTTCATACATACATATGTTGAATATATGAAGATTAGGATCTTAAAATGTTATACACACATCCCAACTCCCTGCAGATTATTAATACTTTTCCACTCTTAAATCTCAAGCATTCTCAGGCATTAAGAAGTCTCTGACAACATGTTAACTATGTATTTTCTTGTGATCAAAAGTTTGAGATGTTAACACTAGCATGCAACTACTGAAAAGGCTCAGGCTATAATGGCAAACTCATCCATCAGAAGGAATACATGGAACTTCTCACGAATTTAAAACTTACTAATATCTCCTTTCCGTAAGTTTAATAAAAGCAAACCATGTTTGAAAGAAGAGAACATACCTCCATCACCAGCTGGTGAGCTCTAGATACCAATGTGAGGCCATTGGCATGATTAAATGTCTCAGAAATATCTTGCCCGAAGGTGTAACCAGCTCCTCGAGGAGATATACCCCAACCACCACGGTCATCTGGATCTGACCACAGCAAGTCACACATGGGACCCTGAAAAGCAGGTTTAAGTTATAAATTACCTTTTACAAAAATAGTCAACACATAATTTGTAATTCATCAGAAGCAGCACCCTACTAAGCCACCCTTTTTGAGTGCTATTTGCAGAAAATGGCAACAGATTGTGCAGTTAAAGTCTAACATTTATAGTAAATAAGACACACTTTCCAGAAGTCTTCGAAGCAGAGCTGACATCCACAGGTCCCAACAGCAACATGCCCTAACTAATTTGCCTACAATATGCAAATTTCAATGTTAGCCAGTATAGGCAAATGGTTATGGCAGAGGATCTAAAGACAGACAACATAGGTCCTAAGTTCCACAGTGCTGTGATCTTGGTAGGTTTCTTTATGTCAGCTTCTTCTCAACAATAGGGTAGACAAGCGTGCTCACATCTCATTGCGTTGTTTTGAGAATTAAATGAGACAATACATATAATGAACTCAGTTTCAATTAAATTTCTCCTCTCTCTAAAATGTTTTCTGGGGGAAAAAAAAAGATTTTATTATCAAATAAAATTCATACCTCATGGGGAACTTCTTGTAGGCGATCAAGTGCTCTGATGTGATCCAGTGTATCTATGGATGGGGATAGGCCACCATGGAGACAGAAGATCTAAAAAAGTGGTTTAAAATGTTAACCTCACCTAAAAGAAACTGTAAATATTATGGACTAAGCTGCAGGAAGCAGCACCCATCATTTGGCCCCACTGATGTTTCTATGCTCTGCCTGAACAAGGCTTGACTCTGCAGGGACTATCTTTGTTCCAGCCCACTCAAAACTACTGAGTACGCTCCCTTTCTTCCTGACAAACCTTCACTATTGCATCCAAACTTCACTTTAATCAGCTGTTTGGAGAAAACTTTTCTCTGATCTTACCCCCGTCCCCCCGCCAGAGACTATTATCTTCATGCTCAAAATTTTCTTGCAAGTTCTGTGTACATCTCTACGCTGACCAGTAAATAGCTCATTACATCTCCCAGACTTGTCCAGAAACAGCCCAAGAAGATAAATGGGCTACATCATCCATCCCTGTGATCCAACCATACGGTTTAGTGCCTGACATAAAGAAAGCACTTAAAAAAAAAGATTGACACAATTACAAGGAGGGATACACACAAAGAAACCCAGAAATATCTTTTGGAAGGCAAGCCCCTTGTAGTAGTCTTCCTCCACTAGGTAAGTGTTCTAGGAACCCATCGGCATCAGCATACCCAAAACAGCATGACCCTCATGCCCCACTATTTACCCAACCTCATCCTGAGCGACTTTTTTGGTTCCCATGATGAAGAAACTCCTCAAAGGGAAATGTTTTGCTGATGTGAAAGTGAAACAAAAATAGAAGAAGCACTAACAAACATCAAAACTGATTAGTTTAAAAACTGTTTGGGGCAATGGAAAAAGCGTCTCAATAGGTGTATTGCATCAAATGGAGAGTACTTTGAAGGTGATGCAAGTGAAAACGTGTAAGAATAAATACACAATTTTTAATCAATAAATTCCAGGGTCCTATTATTTATCAATTAAAAATAAAAATGTTGGCCGGATGCGGTGGCTCAAGACTATAATCCCAGCACTTTGGGAGGCCAAGGTGAGGGGACTGCCTGAGTCCACGGGTTCGAGAACAGCCTGGGCAACTTGGAGAGACCTCATCTCTACAATGAATAAAAAAATAGCAGGGCATGGTAGCGCGTGCCTGTAGTTCCCGCTACTTGGAAAGTTGAGGTGGAAGGATCACCTGAGCCCAGCAGATTGACACTGGGGTGGCCGTGAGTGTGCCACTGTACTCCAGCCTGGGAGACAGAGACTCTAACTAAAAAAAAAAAAAAAAAGTTTTCAAAGTTTAGGAACAGATGTTAGTAATATTCCAAAAGGAATCTGAGAATGAAAAAAAAGTTATGGGCCCCTAAACATTAAGAAAGCAGACTCCTGAAAATAATAAGCAATATGAGTTTTAAGACCCACATACCTGCCCATCCACCAAGGCAGTGAGAGGAAGATAGTCAAAAAGATCTGTAAAATATTTCCAAACATTTGCATTTCCATATTTTCTTAAACACTCATCATAGAAACCATAAACCTGTGTGATCTGTCTGCTCTCATGATTTCCTCGAAGAATAGTAATGCGTTCACGGTAACGAACCTACAACAACAAAATGGGAAACAGTTAGTGCTTTCAAAAATCAACTGACAATTCAGAAAACTTCCTATAGAAAAAAAATCCCTAATTTTGTTGAAAAAAATACCACCACTCCCCCCAATCACACTGAACTAAAACCACAGATCTACAAATTTTTTGAGTTGGTGTCTCACACACTGTCACCCAGACTGGAATGCAGTGGCACCATCATGGCTCACCACAGCCTTGACCTCCTGGGCTCCTCCCACCTCAGCCTCTAGAGTAGCTAGGACCACCAGCATGTGCTACCACACCCCACCACTTTAATTTTTTTTTTTCGTCTAGAGACAAGGTTTTCCCTATGTTGCCTAGGCTGCTCTTGAACTCCCGGGCTCAAGCAATCCTCCCTCCTTGGCCTACCAGAGTGCTGGGATTACAGGCGTAAGTCACTGCACCCAGCCCCTACAAATATTTTTAAATGCCCTTCAGTTGTTTGCCAAGCTCATCTCAAACCAAACTCCCTCTACTACCAACTTTATACCAAGTATAGTCATGGGATATAAAACCTTACACGTGAATTTTTGGGTTTTTTTGAGTTGGAGTCTCAATCTTGTCACCCAGGCTGGAGTGCAGTGGCACACTCACGGTCAGCCTCGCCCTGCTGGGCTCAGGCAGTCCTTCCAAGTAGCTGTAACTACAGATGCACACCACCACACCTGGCTAATTTTTTGTGATGTATTGCAGAGATGAGGTTTCACCAAGTTGCCCAGGCTGGTTTTGAACCCCCAGGCTCAGGTAATTCTCTCGCCTCGGCCTCCCAAAGTGCTGGAATTACAGACTGAGCCACCCCGCAAGGCCATGAATTCTTTAACAGTCCAATGATTTTTTAGAAACTTAGTTACGCAACAATCACCACAATCCAGTTTTAGAACCTTTCCATTACCCCAGAAAGATCTCTCCTGCCTTCTGTACTCACTCTCCACTCCCACTCCCAGCTCTTGGCAACCACTGATTTACTTTGTCTCTTGAGATTGCCTTTTCTAGAAATTTCATATAAATGGAATACAAAACATAGTCCTTTGTGTCTTTTTGTGCTAAATATCATTTAGACTATTTCTGAGGTTCATCCACGTTGTAACATGGATCAGTGGCTTGTTCCTTTTTATTTATCCACAAGTAGAATGAACTGAAGATTGGTCACCAGTTTTTTCAGGTTATTATGAATAATATCACTATAATAATTTGCATGGAAGTTTTTGTTTGGACATATGACTTTATTTCTATTAGGCAGATTCCTAGGAATATAAATTGCTGAGTCACATGGTAATGTTAAACTTTTAAATAAACTTTTTCTAAATGGCTGGACCATTTTACATTTCCATGAGCTATGCAGGAAGATTCTAACCGCTGCTACTTACCAACTGTTGGTACAATCAACCTTACTAATTATAGCTAGTGAAGTAGTATCTCACTGTGACTTTAGTTTGTATTTCCCTGATGATTAATGCTCACTGACCATTTATCTTCGTGAGGGAAACATATTCAAATATTTTGCCCATTTTAGAATTCTGCCTTGTTATTGAGTTGTAAAAGTTTTTTAATTGAGTACAAATATTTTCTTAGTGATGTCTCTTGAAGAAAAAAAAGTCTTAATTTTGATGAAGTCCAATTGTTCAAGGATCATGCTTTAGTCATATCTCAGAAATCTTTGCCTAACCCAAGATCACAAAGATTTTCTCCTATGTTTTTACTCTAGAAGTTTTATCGCTTTAGCTCTCAGATTTAGGTATATGATCCATGTTATCTATTTGTTCCAACATCATTATTGAAAGAAACATCTTTTCCCCCACTATTCATTTGATAGGGTTGTCATAACAAAGTATCACAGAATGATTGGCTTAAACAACATAAATTTATTTCCTCACAGTTCTGGAAGCAGAAGTCCAAAATCAAGGTGTCAGCAGAGCTGGTTTCTTTCGAAGGCCTCTTTCCTTGATTTACAGATGCCCATCTTCTCCGTGTATCTTCTCATCTTCCCTGTGTCCTAATAGCCTCTTCTTGTAAGGATACCACTCATATTGGATTGGATTAAAGCCCATCCATACCACCTCACTTTCACCTTAATTAACCACTGCAAAAGTGCTAGCTCCAAATACACAAATACCATCACATTCTGAGGTCCTGAGGATTAGGACTTTGACATACGGAATTTTGGAGGATATAATTCAGCCCACTATACTCCCACGCATCAAATTTTAAAGGTAGTACAATTCACTGCTCTTCAAGTACTGGGATTTAATCCTGAGCTTTAACCACAAGTTAGTTTGCAAGCTGTTTTCATAGTATTTAGAGTGACAGCAGAAACCTTCCATCATCAAACTCAATTTCTTCATTTTACAGATGGAGAACATAATAACCTCCAAGTATGTTTTGTAGCACTTTACATAATTCAGATATTAACCACATAAAATTCAGCTCTTGCTGAAACCACATCTCATTGCTTCTCTAGTATTAGAAAAGTCTGTGCCAGCCATTTTATCATCCTGAATATTCTTTAATAAAAGCGAGTCTGTTGTCTAGGCAAAGGAAAAAAAACTTCTCTCCAAAGGGCAACTCAAACCACTTCTTTTAAGAAAAAGCGAAGCCGGGCTCGGTGGCTCAGCCTGTAATCCCGCACCTTTGGGAGGCTGAGGTGAGTGGATTGCCTGAGCCCGCAGGTTCGAGACCCGCCTGGGCAGCGAGACCTCATCTCTACAATAAATCAAAAAAAACCAGCTGGATGTGGTAGCGCATGCCTGTAATTCCGGCTACTCGGAAGGCTAAGGCGGAAGGATCGCCGGAGCCCAGCAGGTCGAGGCTGCGGTGGCCGGGAGTGGCCACTGCACTCCAGTCTGGGCGACAGAGTGAGACTCCAACTCAAAAAAAAAGAAAAAGAAAAAGCGAAGCCGGGCTCGGTGGCTCAGCCGGGCTCGGTGGCTCAGCCTATAATCCCGCACCTTTGGGAGGCTGAGGTGAGTGGATTGCCTGAGTCCGCGGGTTCAAGACCCGCCTGGGCAACTTGGCGAGACCTCATCTCTACAATAAATCAAAAATTAGCCGGGCGTGGTTGCGCACGCCTGTAGTTCCAGCTACTTGGAAGGCTGTGGCGGAAGGATCGCCGGAGCCCAGCAGGTCAAGGCTGCGGTGGCTGGTAGCGGCCACTGCACTCCAGTCGGGGCGACAGAGTAAGACTCCAACTCAAAAAAAAAAAGAAAAAGGGAGAAGGCTGCCACCTTAAATACTATTTACCATTCTGTCTTTAGCTCGACGTTTCAAAAAGCTACAACTGGTTTATGTTTAATTTTGCAACTTGCTTTCTTCCATGAGCACTTTCACTGTTCTAAATTATATCAAGGTTAATAACTGGCAAACCATTTCACTGAGATAAACCATAATTTACATAGTCATTCACTGATAAATATTTAGATCAATTTTTTATTTTTCTGATATTAAAACTTATACTGTAATGTTTTCACATAAGTAATGCCCTTTTCCTCTTGAATTTATTCCTCAGTAAAACTCTAGTTATGGGATTACTGTGTCAGAGGACGTAAACATTTTGACAGTTTATGTTTATACATTTATAATACTTCAAAAGTATCTGGACATGTAATTATATTACCTCTCCATACCCCGATTTCATGAACTAAAACTTTTTGATCAGTCTCCTAACATTTTTCAAATAATCTGACTGAGGCATTCTCTTCCTTTTGTTTTTATTCTGTACCATCTCCTTACTCAGAATGCAGACACCTGTGATTTTTAAGTCCAAAACCTCAATATTTGCATTCCTAAATATGGATATTTGTTTTAAAACTTAACATTCAAATGAACAAAATCACAAATCATTGGGAAAAAAGAACATTCAGGAGCACTATTCAGTTCAAGATGTCCAAACATAAAATTGAGATTACCTTAAGAGCTACAAGCAGTGTAACTGTTTCAACTGAATAATATCCTCTGTCGACATAGTCTCCCATAAACAAGTAATTTGTATCTGGTGATTTGCCACCAATTCTAAACAGTTCCATGAGATCATGAAATTGCCCATGAACATCTCCACAGACAGTGACTGGACATCGAACCTCTTGCACGTTGGATTCTTTTGTCAGGATTTCCTTGGCCTACAGATGAAGAAAAAAAATAAAGCAATACATTTGCATTAAACAACATTAACAAAGATATGTTTACTTACACTTAATGTAGCAAAAGGGGCAGACTCAGTATTATAAGATGAAATTGCAGGCACTCATGATTCCATTAAAATAAGCAAAATATGGCTAGATTCTATTCAGTAGCTATCTCATTCTGCTACCTAGAAAAAAAATGTATACCAAGATGCATAGCCCTGGTTCCTATTATTGATATCAGGAAAGTTTTTAAGCCTATCAAAATTACCATCTGATTAAATACTAACAAGATCATTATTAGCAGCCATACAAAAATCAATGAAAATAAAGCAAGACACTGAGGTACGTACTTCCGTAGCTACAGAGTTCTAACCATAATGCTGTTACTCCAGTTTCCAGGTTATATAATGTTTTTTCAGTCCTGCTTGACTTAAAACAATTTTTTTTCAAAGACATCACATTTTATCTGTATTCTGACACATATTTATGTTCTTTATACCAAAACATAAGTTTTACAATTGGGGTATTTAATACACATGCGTCTAAAAAATTATTGGGCAGCATATGCATTCCTCCATATGATCACAAATTCAAACATTACTTTTTTTCATTCATTTGGTTTTTACTATCTTCTAGTGCAAGGTAGCACTGAAATACATACATAAGAATGTAAGGTGCCGCCTCTGCCCTCATGGAGCTCACTATCGTGAGGTGTATTTAAAAATCACTACCCAGCCAGGCTTGGTGGCTCAGCCTGTAATCCCGCACCTTCGGAGGCTGAGGTGAGTGGACTGCCTGAGCCCACGGGTTCAAGACCTGCCTGGGCAACTTAGTGAGACCTCATCTCTACAATAAATCAAAAATTAGCCGGGCATGGTAGCGCGCGCCTGTAGTTCTGGCTACTTGCAAGGCTGAGGCGGAAGGACCCCAAGAGCCCAGCAGGTCGAGGCTGTGGTGGCCAGGAGCGTGCCACTGTACTCCAGTCTGGGCGACAGAGTGAGACTCCAACTCAAAATAAATAAATAAATAAATATCACTACATTTCCCTTAAGAGTGTTACCAAATGCACTTAAGGTATGAAACATTACTTTTAAGGGGATAGTAACATTTTACTGAGTAGAAATCCTATCATCTATTCATTCAATAAACATTTATTGATCACTTAGTATGTGCTAAAAACCATAAAGTACACTGAGAGAAAAATCATTTGCTCAACCATCTGAGTGACTACTATGTGCTAGGCCCTATGCTAAAAACAACTGGAGATATAGCTAGTGTTGAACAAGATGGGTTGTTCTCACTGCAGTGGAGGGGCAAAGGTCACAAACAAGTAATGAAGCAAAACGATACAGACTGTGTTAAGTGTCATGAAGGAGAAGGAAAGGGTAACTAGACTACTTTAACATACCAAAACAAATTACCAGAGAGAATTGTTGCTAAGGAGCCATGACAAGGATAACAAGGACTGGATTTAAGGCAGTGGTATACAATCTTAGCTGTACATTAAAAATTCCAATACTCAAGTTTCCTTTCCTCATTTAGGCCAGAATCTTTGGGAGTGAAAAATATTACCAATTTGACTTAATATTTTACTGAATTTAGAAAAATTTTCCACTGTGCCTCAAAAAGAGACATTTCTTTTCTTTTTATAGAGATGAGGTCGCACTATGTTGCTCAGTCTGAATTTGAACTCCTTGGCTCAAGTGATCCTCCCACCTCGGCCTCCCAAAGTGCTGGGATTACAGGCATGAGACACTATGCCCAGCCAAGATATTTAAGAAATATGTATAACCCACCACTATTAAATTCTACTTTATTTAAAAATTTTTCTCTCCAGGATAATTTTAACTTCCTCTTATTACCACTAAAAAGCATAACTTCACTAGCTATATTCCATTAGTATGTCTGTTTGGTATCAGCACCATGTCTAGTTTTCTTTTTTTTTTGAGTTAGAGTCTCACTCTGTCGCCCAGACTGGAGTGCAGTGGCCGCTCCCGGCCACCACAGCCTCTACCTGCTGGGCTCCGGCGATTCTTCCACTTCAGCCTTCCAAGTAGCTGGAACTACAGGCGCGCGCTTCCACGCCCGGCTAATTTTTTGATTTATTATAGAGATGAGGTTTCGCCAAGTTGCCCGGGCGGGTCTCGAACCCGCAGGCTCAGGCAATCCACTCACCTCGGCCTCCAACAGTGTGGGATTACAGGCTGAGCCACCGAGCCCAGCCTAGTTTTCTTTTTTTTTTTTTTAAGCACCTATTACATACTAATATAGCTGTGAATGAAGTAAGTCTTACACTTCAAAGAAACATGCAAAAGTTATTCAGAAGTTTTAAAAGGACATAAGAAAACATACCGCTTAAATCTTGTCATGATGTAATTTTCACATTTAATTCTATCAAAAGTTAAATTTCAAAGTTCATCTCTTGATATTTATTCGCCTGTTCAGGACTACAGGAATAAGTTCCTTATTAGAATCTACTGAAAATTTTTCTTCAAATCACGAAAGAAAAATTAAGCCTAGATGCTATTTGTTCCTTTTATTTCAATTTAGGCAAATCACAATGGTAATAAGCAGCATATTTTTTAAACTATACAAAATTATACAGCAACACAGTCTTGCAAAAAACCTTGGCATGGATAAAAAGTAAAAGTCACTTTTTGGGAGGCCGAGGTGAGTGGATGGACCGAGCCCACGGGTTTGAGACCAGCCCGGGCAACTTAGCGAGCCCTGGTCTCTACAATAAATTTTTAAAAATTAGCTGAGTGTGGTAGCGCGCCTATAGTTCCAGCTACTTGGAAGGCTGAGGCAAGAGGATTGCCAGAACCCAGCAGGTCCACGCTGGGATGGCCATGAACATGCCACTACACACCAGCCTGGGTGACAGAGTGAGACTCCTAAAAAAAAAAAAAAAAAAGGCACTTTTGACCCCTCTAAACAATCTAGCACCTCTTTAGCAAAGTAGCCAACAATAGCATTCTGACATACAGATGCTCCTCAAATTATGATGGCGCTGTGTCCAGATGAGCCCATTATAAATATCATGAATAAAAAGTACAGTCAACTTAACAATATTTTCAACTTATCATAGGGGTTATCTGGACACAGCCCCATTGTAAACTGAGAAGCATACTGAATACCTATTGCTTCTGTGCCATTCTAAAGTCAAAAAAAAATTGTTAAGTCAGGGACCACACATCCTTCAAAACTTTGTTTACAAATTTTATATATATATTGTATGCCTATAGAAATATACTTTTTCTTTCCATTTTTAAACTGCAGTGGCACGCTCACAAACACTGCAGCCTCGACCAGCTTGGCTCAGGTGAACCTTCTGCCTCAGCCTTCCAAGTTAGCTGGAACTATAGGCACGTGTCACCACACCCCGCTAATTTTTTTTTTTTAATTTATTGTAGAGATGAGGTGTCAAACCTGTGGGATCAGGCAATCCTCTCACCTCGGCCTCCCAAAGAGCTGGGATTATAAACTTGAGCTGCTGTGCCCGGCCAGTTTGCATTTTTAAATGCTGATACTGCCAAATTGTTCTCCAAAATGGAAAGGACACTCAACTATTAAGTGAAAAATTTTAAGTTAGAAGACTTTGGAAAAGCCAACCAAACACTTTCTTCCCTTCCTACCAAATTTCACAGACCAGAAGAACAATAATAATTAACCCTTTGCACTTGGAGACATATCGCAGATCACTACCAGCAACTTAACTGCACTTTTCTGCAAAATAGTGAAAACAAATAATTTTATATTAAATAGTACAGCATTGGAACTAATTGTTTTATTGTAATGATATCTGGTTTATAATGTAATTTTGGACATTGAGAAACTTACTTATGACAAAAAAATCAAACTTTATGTATTTCTCTAAAGTGTGGTAACATGTGAAACAATCACTGACATACATAGCAAGTTCATTAATACAAGTTGTGCAATAGTAATTTGCTTGATGCCTTCCATCTGGTGTTCTTCTATTCGTACAGACAATGCAGTCTCATTTCTTCTTCCCACATTAATAATATGTAATTTATTGTCCAGTCTGTGCACCACTGGGAAAGCACTTCACATTCTCTTTCTGGATAACACTAGCTGATTTTTATACAAATCTTAATATATATTCCATTTTTAAAATTTGCTTTTTTGTGCTATTTGAATGGAAAACTTCAAGAAAACATACATTTTTGGAAAATCTGTACAGGCATAAATTTGCCCTGTATAATCACCAGTAGTCTCTTTATGTCCTGAGAGGGGACATCTGAGTGTAAAGGGTTAGATACTGGAGAAAATAGTGGTATATATTAGGTGCAATCACCCAGACAAAGATTAAATAAGTTTTAACAATAATGCAAGCTTACAAAGAACCAGTTTTAAATACGCTTTTTGTTTGTCTCAATGTATCAGCTCTCTGGTGACTGCTATCCCAGAATGCCAGAACAATAAAGGCTGAGGATGTCCTCATTAAAGATTATTTTATAATCAGGAAAACTAATCATAGAAAGAGAGGTCAAGCCGGGCTCGGTGGCTCAGCCTGTAATCCCGTGCCTTTGAGAGGCTGAGGTGAGTGGATTGCCTGAGCCCGCGGGTTCGAGACCCACCTGGGCAACGAAACCTCATCTCTACAATAAATAAATAAAAAAAAAATCAGCCGCGTGTGGTAGCACGCGCCTGTAATTCTGGCTACTTGGAAGGCTGAGGCAGAAGGATCACCGGAGCCCAGCAGGTGGAGGCTGCGGTGGCCAGGAGCGG
>NW_007252912.1:221400-275588 GCF_000164805.1 Carlito syrichta | reverse complement strand
CACTGCAGTCCAGTCTGGGCGACAGAGTGAGACTCCAACTCAAAAAAAAAAAGAGAGGTCTATGAACATTTATTATAATACTACAAGAAAGGGATTGGCAGTAGTGGGGCATTGTGGGGGGGAGGGGTTGCACATAACATCAATAAGGGTACCTAATCCCAAACCAGGCGAAATGAGGATCAATGGGAAACCCAAACTTCACCTGTTGATCACTTACCTAATCCTGAATTGTACCCCACATCTTTAAAAAAAAGAAAAAAGAAAGAGTCTAAAAGAAGCTGTGTTATCACAAGGAATCAGGCCTAGGAAATCCTGGAAGCACCTAATAGAATGGATTCATGGGTCACCTCTAGAGCCTCCAGGCCTTCATCAACCATCAGTGTTTTTTGTTTGTTTTGTTTTGTTTTGAGTCAGGGTCTCACTTCATCACCCAGGCTGGAGTGCAGTGGCATGATCATGGCTTTCGGGAGTCTCAACCTCCTGGGCTCAGGTGATCCTTCCATCTCAGCTTCTTGAATAGCTGGAACTACAGGCAAATGCCACCACGCCTGGTCAACCATTTGTTTAAAGGTGGCTACACAGTATCAACTCTCTAGTTTAATACCCAAAGTAAACGGCAAAACCAAACTTTCAAAGTAACTTAATTAACACAGGAGGATTTTTTTTTTTTTGAGTTGGAGTCTCACTTGGTTGCCCTGACTGGAGTGCAGTGGCCGCTCCCGGTCACCGCAGCCTCGACCTGCTGGGCTCTGGCGATCCTTCTGCCTCAGCCTTCCAAGTGGCTGGAACTACAGGCACGTGCTACCATGCCCGGCTAATTTTTTGATTTATTGTAGAGATGAGGTCTCGCCAAGTTGCCCAGGCAGGTCTCGAACCCGTGGGCTCAGGCAATCCACTCACCTCAGCCTCCCAAGGGGCGGGATTACAGGCAGCCACCGAGCCTGGCTATTCTTTTATTTATTTATTTATTTTGAGTTGGAGTATTACTCCGTCACCCAGGCTGAGTGCAGTGGCACACTCATGGTCACTCAGCGTCAACCTGCTGGGCTCCGGCGATCCTTCCGCCTCAGCCTTCCAAGTAGCCAGAATTACAGGCATGCGCTACCACGCCTGGCTGATTTTTTTATTTCTTGTAGAGATGAGGTCTCACTGCCCAGGTGGGTCTCGAACCCGCGGGCTCAGGCAATCCACTCACCTCAGCCTCCCAAAGGCACGGGATTACAGACTGAGCCACCAAACACGGCAGGATTTTTTTTTTAACAACCACCTTTTCACTCTGGCATTTGACTCCTATGATTTAAAACCTCGTGTCAGCCAGGCTTGGTGGCTCAGCCTGTAATCCCAGCACTTTGGGAGGCCGAGGTGAGTGGACTGGCTGAGCCCGCGGGTTCGAAACCCGCCCAGGCAGCTTGGCGACACGTCTCTACAATAAATCAAAAACTAGCCAGGCGTGGTAGCGTAGTTCCGGCTACTTGGAAAGCTGAGGCAGAAGGATCACCGGAGCCCAGCAGGTTGAGGCTGCAGTGGCCAGGAGCGTGCCACTGCATTCCAGTCTGGGCAACAGAGTGAGACTCCAACACCAAAATATAAAATAAAATAAAATCTCGTGTCGCCTGGGTTATGCACGGAAGCAGAAGCAAAAGACATATACCAAACTTTTATTTTTTGGCCCCCTCTAAAACATTCTTCCAGGCCTTCAAGTTTTTTAGCTAATATAATCAACATATGAAAAGAAATTAGCACCATACTGATTTTGACTTATCAGAAGCCTTCCAAAATTCAGTCAAATGGCACAGACTGGAGTGAATGAACTCAAGAAAAAAGAATTTGATATAAACTTCCTAGAACAAGGTTAAAACTGGAAATAGGCTATTCTATTAATAAAATCTTATCATAACTGTGGAAAGTTAACATTTATACCGTCCTAGAATCCAAACAATTTAGAGATTCATTTGAAGGAAAGCAATCTCTGGGGCCACTATTTTATTATCGAGGTCCTCTCAGCATTCTGGGTTTGGATTTAATAATTTCATAACTTTATTTTCAATCTACTTTAGAACAATCAGCTACAAGGCAAATGACCTATTGACTTATCTGACGTTCTTGAATATGGGCTACCATATCACCATAGTAACATGAAATTACAAACAAAGCAGGCTTAAA
The DNA here is from genome assembly GCF_000164805.1 of Carlito syrichta. NCBI lineage: Eukaryota > Metazoa > Chordata > Mammalia > Primates > Tarsiidae > Carlito > Carlito syrichta. The sequence continues at coordinate 273,425 of NW_007252912.1, read as the reverse complement.
CAAGACCTCATAAATCGTCCATGCTAACATTTTTCAAGGAAGACAATTAAGAGAGAAAAATACATGAACTAACCACAGATTCACCAACCACTTATTTATAATTTCCTTAAGGGCACACAATAACTACAGGCATACTTCATTTTATTGTTTTGCTTTATTGTACTTTGCATATATTACGTTTTTAGAAACTAAAGGTTTCTAGAAACCCTATGTCAGCAAATCTATTGGCGCCATTTTCTCAACAGGATATGTTCATTTCTTGTCTCTGTGTCACGTTTTAGTAATTCTGGAAACATTTCAAACTTTTTCATTACTACTTTACCTGTTATGATGATCTAGGATCAGTAATCTTTGATGTTACTACTGTAATTGCTTTGCGGCTCCACAAACCGTGCCCCTACAAGATGGCAAACTTAATCGATAAATGTGTGTGGTCTGACTGCTCCACTGATTGGCTCTTACCCTTTTTCAGGCCTTTCTACTCCCTGAGATACAACAATATTGAAATTTGGCCTATTAATAACCCTACAATGGCCTCTAAATGTTAAGTGAAATGAGAAGTTGCAGATTTCTCACTTTAAATAAAAAATTAGAAATAATAAAGCTTAGTAAGGAAAACATGTTGAAAGCTGAGACAGGCTGACAGCTAGGCCTCTTGCGCCAAGCCAAAGTTGTAAATGTAAAGAAAGAGGGCTTGAAGGAAATAAAAGTACTACTGCAGTGAACACATGAATGATAACAAAGCAAAACAGCCTTGCTGATGATTCAAAGAAAGTTTTAGTGGTCTGTCTAGAAGATCAAACCAGCCACAATATTCACTTAAAAGATAAAGCCGGTCAGGCTTGGTGGCTCAGCCTGTAATCCCAGCACTCTGGGAGGCTGAGGCAAGTGGATTGCCTGAGCTACCAGTTTGAGACCAGCCCGGGCAACTTGAAGAGACCTGACTCTACAATCAATCAAAAATTAGCCACGCATGGTATCATGTGCCTGTAGTTCCGGCTGTTTGGAAGGCTGAGGTGGAAGTATCACCTGAGCGTAGCAGGTCGATGCTGGGGTGGTCCACTGAGTGTGCCACAGCACTCCAGCCTGGGCAACAGAGTGAGACTCCAACTCAAAAAAAAAGATAAAGCCTAATCCAGAACAAGGCCCTAAGTCTGTTCAATTCTACAAAGGCTGAAAGAGGTACAGAAGTTGCTGAAGAAAAGCTGGAAGCCAGCAGAGGTTGGTTTAGGAAAAGAAACTATCTCCGTAACATAAAAGCACAAGCTCAAACAGCAAGTGCTAATGGAGAAGCTGCAGAAAGTTATCCAGAAGATCTCTAGCTAAGACAACTGATGAAGGTGGCTACACTAAAACACATTTTCAACGTAGACAAAATAGTCTTCTACTAGAAGAAGATGCCACCTAGGACTTTCCTAGCTAGAAAGTCAGTGCCTGACTTCAAAGCTTCAAAGGATAGGCTCCTATTGTTAGAGGCTAATGCAGCTGTTGTTCTAAGCTGAAGCCGATGAACATTTACCATTCCAAAAATCCTAGGGGCCTTAAGAATGATGCTAAATCTACTCTGCCTGTGCTCTAGAAATGAAACAAAGCCTGGATGAAGTACATCTGTTTACAGCATAGTTTATTGAGTTTTTTGGTGTTTTTTTTTTTGAGTCGAAGTCTCACTCCATTGTCCAGGTTGGAGGACAGTGGTATGCTCACAGCCACCCCAATGTCGACCTGCTGGGCTTTGGTGATCCTTCCACCTCAGTCTTCCAAGTAGCCAGAACTACAGGTGCACACTACCATGCCTGGCTAATTTTTGATTTATTGTAGAAACGAGGTCTCACCAAGTTGCCCAGGCTGGTCTCGAACCTGCTGGCTCAGGCAATCCACTCGCCTCGGCCTCCCAAAGTGCTGGGATTACCGGCTGAGCCACCGAGCCCGGTCAGTTTGTTAAGTATTTTTTTTTTTTTTTGAGTTGGAGTCTCACTCTGTCATCCAGACTGGAGTGCAGTGGCCGCTTCTGGTCACCGCAGCCTCGACCCGCTGGGCTCCGGCGATCCTTCCGTCTCAGCCTTCCAAGTAGCCAGAATTACAGGCATGCACTACCACGCCCGGCTGATTTTTTGATTTATTGTAGAGATGAGGTCTCGCTGCCCAGGCGGGTCTCGAACACGCGGGCTCAGGCAATCCACTCACCTCAGCCTCCCAAAGGCGCAGGATTACAGGCTGAGCCACCGAGCCCGGCTTTTGTGAAGTATTTTAAGCCTACTGTTGAAACCTATTGCTTAGAAAAAATGATTCCTTTCAAAATATTACTGCTCAACAGACAATGCACTCAATCACCCAAAAGCTCTGACAGAGAGATGTACAAGGAGATTAATGTTTTCAGGTCAGCTAACACAACATCCATGCTGCAGCCCATAGATCGAGGAGGACGTTCTACTTTTAAGTCTTACCTTCTGGAAAGGTTTCAACATTCTAGATTCCATTAAGAACACTTGGGAAGGAGGGTGGGAGGAGAGCAAAGTTTGAAAAATCACTTGTTGGGTATAATATTCACTATCTGGGTGATAGGTTTACCAGAAACCCAAACCTCACTACCACGACACAATATTTCCATGTAACAAACCTGCAGACATACTCCCAAATCTAAAAAAAAAGTTTTAAAGATATTTTTAAAACATTTGTGATTCACAGGAGACGGTCAAAGTATCAACATGAACAAGTGTTTGGAGAAACTGATTCCAGCTCTCATGGATGATTTTCAGGAATTCAAGACTTTAGTGGAGGAAGTCACTGAAGATACGGAGCAACAGCAAGAGAGTTAGAATTAGAAGTTGAGCCTGAAGATGTGACTGAACTGCTGCATTCTCATGTCAAAACTTTAACAGATGAGGAGTTGCTTCTTAAGGATGAGGGGAAAAAAAAGTTTCTTGAGATGAACTGTAATGTACCCTTGGTGAAGATACTATGAATATTGTTGAAATGACAACAAAGGATCTAGAATATTCCATAAACTTAGTGATAAAGCAGAAACAGGATTTGAGGATTGACCCCAACTTTGAAAGAAGTTCTACTGTGAATGAAATGCTATCAAACATATCACATGCTAGCCGGGCTCGGTGGCTCAGCCTGTAATCTCGCGCCTTGGGAGGCTGAAGTGAGTGGATTCCCTGAGCCTGCGGGTTCGAGACCTGCCTGGGCAGCGAGACCTCATCTCTACAATAAATAAAAAAAAATTAGCCGGGCGTGGTAGCGCATGCCTGTAATTCCAGCTACTTGGAAGGCTGAGGTGGAAGGATCGCCGGAGACCAGCAGGTTGAGGTTGCGGTGGCCGGGAGCAGCCACTGCACTCCAGTCTGGGCGACAGAGTGAGACTCCAACTCAAAAAAACCCAAACACATCACATGCTACAGAAAACTGTTTTATGGAAGATCTTTTTAAGGAAAAGTCAATCAGTGAGGCAAACTTCATTGCTGCCTTAAGAAACTGCTACAGTCACATTACCCAGATCAATCAGTAGTCATCACTGGGCAAGACCCTCCACCAGCAAAAAGATTACAATTTGCAGAAGGCTCAGATGATCATTAGCACTTTTGAGCAGTAAAGTACTTTTGAGTTAATGTATGTTCATTTTTACAGACATAATGTTATTGCACACTTAATAGACTACAGTGTGGTATAAACATAACTTTTACATGCACTAGGAAACCAAAACATTCACAGAACTGGCTTTATTGTGGTGGTCTGAAACTGAAGCTGCAGTATCTCTGAGGTATGCCTGTATGTGGTTTCTAGTTAACATAAACTGTAGAAAAAAGTCACACATTTGTGTTTTCATATTAAATCAAACACTAAAAGCACAAAATGATTACAACCATGTAAAATTCTTTGTTAAAAAGGGGGGCTTAGGTCAAGCATGGTGGATCAAGCCTATAATCCCAGCACTTTGGGAGGCCAAGGCAAGAGGGTTGCCAGGAAGCCCGTGGGTTCAAGACCAGCCTGGGCAACATGGTGAGACCTCATCTCTACAATAAATCAAAAAATTAGCCAGGCGTGGTAGTGCATGCCTCTAGTTCTGGCTACTTGGAAGGCTGAGGCAGAAGGATCACCGGAGCCCCGCAGGTTGACGCTGGGATGGCCATGAGCATGCCACTGCACTCTAGCCTGGGCGATGGACTGACTTCAACTCAAAAGGGGGGGGTGGGGAGTGGCTTAAAAAGCACTAAAATGCTAAGAATTTTATTTCAATGATAAAACTGTAAGATATAGTTATCATCTGTCTTATTCCTACCAACCAAAACTATTCCCATTTCTTTCTATTACCTTTCAGTTTTTACCCAAAGACCTCTTATCTGGTCACATTTCATTTTGTGTCCTAAAGTTTCATATTCACTAACTCAGGTTCCTACATTATAGTGTTCATTTAAAACTACGACTGTGTAATGCTCTTGAACATATAGAGTATTACCACTTATTTGAATTACTTCATTTCAGAAAGTTTTCAATTGTGGGATTATAGGGTAAAATAATATGAACATTGACGTGGTTTGGATATATGTCCTCTCCAAACAGCATGTTAAAATGTGACCCCCCCAATGTCAGAGGTGTTTTAGGTCATGAGGGTATATCCCTCATGAGTTGCTTGTTGCCCTCTTACAGTAATGAGGGTGTTCTCGTTCATTTAGTTAACATGAGTTCTGGTTGTTAAAAAAGAGCCTGGCACTCCCTCCCTCTCTTGCTTTCTCTCTCACCATGTGACAGGCCAGTGATTGTAAGCTTTCTGAGGCCCTCACCAGAAGTTGATGCCAGGATGATTCCTCTTGTACAGCCTGCAGAATCGTGAGCCAAAAATAAACCTCTTTTTCTTTATAAATTACCCAGTCTCAGGTGTTGCTTTATAACTTTTTATAACAACACAAAATGTACTAATACAAACATTTGTTTCATATGTATTACAAAACTGGATTATGCCAGTTTGTTATGCATTAACAAATGAAAGAAACATACTCATTCAGTTATTTGAGATATAACTGGCATTTTTCATTTTTGAGTTCAAATGTTTTATTCCATTTTTATTTACTATCAATTATGCTTCCTCTTATACAAATCGTTCAAATGTGTTTCTGAGTATCTAATCATTGAGAGCTAGATGATGTTCTTAAGTATTTGTATAAACTATACTTCAACCTGAATAACTTTTTGGCATTATTTCTCTTATTTTTAAAATATAGTCAGAATTTGCTATGCTCATTTTTGCTTTGTAATTTGTCTCCTACAACTGTTAAAAAGAAAAGCTATCACTTTGCCATCTTCTAAGTTTTTTTTAATTTATACTTTAATCCTAGGATTACAAGACAACTCTCAAGCTTCTTTTTATATCAATGCCTTAGATTAAGAACACTGACACTAAATAACTTAGAAATGTTTAATAATGACCTTAAAGTATTCGAGTCCTGTATCATTAAAATCACTGAATTGGGATCTAGGGTTTTAGAAGCATTTAAAAAATTATTTAAAAACCAGTCATCAATGTTTAGTATGTATGGTAACTCCTAAACCAGATTCACACTCCTTTCACCACTGAGAACAGTTAACATTTCCTGAACAAATGCTTGCTCACAGAAAAGATGAGACTGAGGTAAGAACTCTTATTCTTCAAGTCTTCAGGACTTGGGTACTCAAACCATTCAACAGCAAGGTCACCTGAGAGCAACAAATGGCTTGGCTAGATAGCAGAGCACTCTTGACGCTACACTCCAGGGAAAACACCCAAGTGTAATTGTTAAAATACCTTCATCAATTTCCAGCACAATTTTTCTTAGTCTCAAAAACAGTACTAATTCTGGCACTAAGATATACCAAGAAATAACATGATCCAAATACTAGCTCAATCTTTAGGGGTTTATATTCCTTTTCTTTGTCAGTTACTGGAAAGGCTTACATGAAGTAAGTAAAAACATTTTATTTTTTTGTTTTGTTTTGAGCTGGAGTCTCACTCTGTCACCCAGGTTGGAGTGCAGTGGCCGCTCCCAGCCACCGCAGCCTCGCCTGCTGGGTTCCGGCGATCCTTCCGCCTTAGCCTTCCAAGTAGCTGGAACTACAGGCACGCGCTACCATGCCCGGCTATATTTTTTTTTAAATTTTTTTATTGTAGAGACAAGGTCTCGCCAAGTTGCCCAGGTGGGTCTCGAACCCACGGGCTCAGGCAATCCACTCACCTCAACCTCCCAAAGGCGCAGAATTACAGGCTGAGCCACTGATCCCGGCAAAACATTTTCTTAAGGTATATATTAAGTGGTTTTCTTCAAAAGAAGAGCAGTAAGAAGGTGGGACTCAGGATAAGCAAGGAATGAAGTAATAGGGGGCCACCTAATTTGTCATTCTGATACATGGTGGACCCTTGATTAAAAACTAAATCTAAATCTCTCATGATTGGACTCACATACATGAGTACAATTTTAGAAAAACTGTAGAGAATTTAGCCACTGAATGGTACCCACCACTCCCTTATTAACAGCGACATAAATCCTTCCTCCTCCCAAGAACTAGATCCTGGTGGACACAAAGCGTGGGCATCTTGTTCATTTCTCTTTCTTCAGTGAGGAGAGTCAAGTTCAATGAATATCTGTTAATAGATCAAAGAATGACTGAACTCAACTGTGCCTGCAGTGCCGACAACATGTTAAGCCCCATGCTAGGAACTTTACGAAGGATGTTATTTTTCAATATTCATTTTGAAAATTTTAACACTAAACATGACAGAATAGCATAAAATTACATATACCACTTTGATTTAGTGATATTAATACTTAGCCATGTTTGCTTCAAATGTTTTTTGATTCTGCATGTTAAAAATAAATTACTGACAATACAAAAAAAAGTACTCCTATAAAAGTAATTACTGTACACATTAAATACAGACGAACCCCAAGGTCTATATTGAGGAAAAACGTTCAGGTTCATTATAGATCAATGATCTGTGCATAACTAAAGAAATCTATTTTTTATACCATAATTTTTTCATTGGTGGAAAAAGCCAGTACAAACAATTGACTAGCACTCTTTATGTAAGGAAGAAATCAATGCTGGCCTTAATGTGTCTACTCTGTGGGATCAAACTCAAAACTAGACACAAATTACCTCGTTACAATCTTAGTATTACTAATAGTACTGACAAAGGAAACTCCACTTTTTGAAAGTCATTTTTACTACTAAAAAGCTCATTATTTATTCTAATGTTTACTGTAACTCTAGTTCAAGTTTAACATTTCATATCATTTTAGGTTCACATACAAGTACATTAACATACATATCTGACAAAAGAATCTCCATGTTTTGAAAGTCACTTTATTAAAAAACTCATTATTAATTGTTCACATATGTCCATATACATATATATCCATACACACATATATATATTTTTGAGTTGGAGTTTCACTCTGTCACCCAGGCTGGAGTGCAGTGGCACACTCATGGCGACTACAGCCTCAACCTGCTGGGCTCAGGTGATCCTTCTGCCTCAGCCCTCCAAGTAGCTGAAACTACAGGCATGTGCCACCATGCCCAGCTAATTTTTTTATTGTTATTGTAGAGACAAAGTCTTGCCAAGTTGCCCAGGTTGGTCTTGAATCCCTGGGCTCAGGCAATCCTCTAGCCTCCGCCTCCCAGAGAGCTAGGATCACAGGCATGAGCCACTGCACCCAGCCATATCCATACATATCTGACAAAGAATCTTCACTTTTTGAAAGTCATTTTATCATTAAAAATCCGATGACTGGGCCATTGCCTTGCTAGACGACTCTGGTCTGGCCATGTGCTCTTTGAGCTATGGCTGTCACCATGCTTCCTGGCTTTGGCCCCTTCCCCCACCTTGGGGAGGTGAATTTTCTCTCTCCCTTCTCTTTCTCTCTCTAATTTACTTTTAAAAATCTGATGACTAATTCGAATGTTTATTGTCACCTTAGTTCAAGTAAGTTTAAGCACTTCATATCCACATGTTCAAGTAGTTGAACATATCTACCAACATATCCATAAAGACATAGAAACTGAAAAAAAAATGCAGTTAATTTTTGAATTTTACTTTTCAGTTTAGGAAGAAGTGAAGTCATTTGGAAACTTTTAAAACATTAAATTCACAGGCAAGAAAACATTTTTCCAAAATCCTAAGAGAATTTCATTTTGCTTTGTACTGTTTTTATGTAAGATGAAAGGCTAAGTTTCTTTGATAAGTCACTTTCACAATTGTGCAAAAAATGAAGGTTTGTGATAAATTGGTGCACAAAGCTGGAGATGGTACATAAGATAGGACATATTAATACCCCTTTAAGCAATTAAGTCTTGAGTTAATTTCCTTCAACTATCAAATCTGTCTTCATACTAGTCATGCATCTTTTTTTTTTTTTTTTTTTAAAGTTGGAGTCTCACTTCGTTGCCCAGGCTGGAGTGCAAGTGGCACACTCACCGCCACCCCAGCGGCAACCTGCTGGGATCAGGTGATCCTTCTCCCTCAGCCTTCCAAGGCCCAGCTAACCTTTTGATCTATTGTAGAGCCTCGCCAAGTTGCCCAGACTGTTCTTGAACCCGTGAGCTCAGGCAATCCCCTCACCTTGGCTAGTCATGCATCTTTTAACCATGGGGATATTATCAAGAGATTTAGTAACTGTGGTAACAATAGACTGTATTTACAAATCTAGATGGTATGAGATAGTGGTCCCCAACCTTTCTGGCATCAGGGACAGGTTTCATGGAAGACAATTTGTCCCCAGACAGGAGTGGGGGGGAATCATCAGGCATTAGGTTCTGATAAGAAGTGCACAACCTGGATCCCTCAGATGTGCAGTTAACAACGGGTTCATACTCCTATGAGAACCTAATGCTGCCATTGATATGACAGAAGACAGAGCTCAGGCAGTAACATGAGCGATGGGGAGCAACTGTAAATACAGACGAAGCTTCGCTGGCGCCTGGTTCCTTACAGGCCACAGACAGTAAAGGTAGACTGCACCGCTATTGGGGACCCCTGGTATAGGCCACAGCCCCAAGCTATGGGATAGCCTGATTCTCATAAGTTACAAACCTATATACAGCATATTACTGTACAGAATCCTGTAGGCAACTGTAACACAATAGTATTTATTTGTGTAGCTAAACACAGAAAAGTTAAAGCATTTCACTATGACATTACAAGGTCACTAGGTAATGGAAAATGTTCAGCACCATTATAATCTTATGAGACTATCATATATGCAGTTCACAACTGGCCAAAATGTCATGAGGTGCATTCTGCACTTGTCTTTCTTTCATTAACTACACTGAACAGATACCTCTGATATTTTATGAAACATTTCAATCTTCTTTGATTAAAATCTGTATTGTTATACTAAAAAAGTATTATAACCCTCCACATAATATTCTAGGAACTACTATTTTCTATTAGTCTTTGAAACTTAGACCCTAACTGAAAGAAAACAATGTCAAGAATAAGAGATAATTCTAAAATTGTAATAAAAGAAAATATGAAATTTGTTGGTGCCAGGCTCAGTGGTTCAGCCTGTAATCCTACACCTTGGGGAGGCTGAGGTGAGTGGATTGCCTGAGCCCACGGGTTCGAGACTCGCCTGGGCGGCGAGACCTCATCTGTACAATAAATCAAAAATCAGCGGGGCGTGGTAGCGCATGCCTGTAATTCCAGCTACTCGGAAGGCTGAGGTGGAAGGATCGCCAGAGCCCAGCAGATCGAGGCTGCGGTGGCCGGGAGTGGCCACTGCACTCCAGTCTGGGCGACAGAGTGAGACTCCAACTCAAAAAAATGAAATTTGTTGGTTTTTCATCTGTCTATGTCAAATAATCACCTTCACCTCTGACTAAAGAACATTTTCTTTAAAGCTGTATGTCTCACACACAACAGGCTGACCTCAATCTTTACCAACTAACCTACATTATGTTCATGAAATAAGCATTCCCAATCATTTCTGTATAGGAAAGAAAAAAGTAACCTACTAAATAATTGAGAAATGGCCTGTGGGTTCGAGACCCCATCTCTACAAAAAAAAAAAAAAAAAAAAAAATCAGCCAGCCGTGGTAGTGCATGCCTGTAATTCCAGCTACTTGGAAGGCTGAGGCGGAAGGATCACCGGAACCCAGCAGGTCGAGGCTGCGGTGGCCAGGAGTGGCCACTGCACTCTAGTCTGGGTGACAGAGTGAGACTCCAACTCAAAAACAAAAAAAAATTGAGAAATGTTGCTATGTATGTCACTGTTTAAAAATCATAATAATCCATCAACAAGATTCAATCACTCTGGGTCTCATTTCCTCCCTCATCTGACTTAGCTCAGATGGTCTTTAATGGCTCCTTCCAACACTAAACTTCTACTCCATCCTAAAGCATTTCCTTAAGCCTCTTATTAAGTTAAAGCCACCCAGAAGTAGACAGTGGGCACTGCTGATTGTTTATAGATGATGGGTGGTAGAAAGATAAAGTTGCTTGACCACCACTGGCACAAACACCCTAAAACATTTCCTATCTAGAGTTAACTATAAGGTCAACCTCCTCCTGAGTAAACCAAAACTGTGCTATTAAATAGAGCAAACCTAAACCAACAAAGTCCTATGTACTAAAATAAGTTAGCACTATTTAGACAAAGCCAAATAGTGAAAATGCACATTATGGGGGCTTAATAACTACTGGTTGAATGAATTCTAAAAACAAATGTACACTGTCACACAGTTCATAGCATCACCATTGCTCCAAAACCTTTGTGAACTATATACTCTGCAAGCCTTTAGCTATAGGTAAACAAATTCTACCATCTCTCCCAGGAACAGTGTAGAACAAAGGTTTGCCACCTTCTTTCAATCTAAACACCAGGAGAGTAAAAATTCCCACCTGTAGTAGTAAGTAAATGACTAAGGCAGAGGTGGACAAAAGTGCAAGAGGGACTGGCCTGCTGGTCATGAACAGTTTAGAATACCCAGACTCAGATACATATATCCCGGTCACTGCCTTGCTCATTCATTTCAAATCACAAACCCACAACATGCCAACATGTAAGTAGGCAATAACATAATACTGTAAAGAAATTAAGCGGTTAATCCCAGATTGTTTACCATTCTTTCAGACTCCATCTCCCAGCCACTTATTGGCAGATAGAGACTGCTCCCTTCTTCAGCCTATTCTACCACTTTTGTTCCAGAAAGCCAAAAGAAAAGCTATTTAAAACAAAACAAAATCTTCCCCCTTCATAGTTCTAGGCTGGTTCAGATTTTGCCTGTTTTGAGCATGCCAGGTTGAGAGCTTTTTCAGACAAAGATGGTAATAAAAAATTAGTTTAAATTAAAAAGTGGAAATAAGAGAAACAGTTCAAAGCAGAAGGAAGTATAAAGTATTTCCCTATCAACATATAACTTAGCCAGGCTCGGTGGCTCAGCCTGTAATCCCGCGCCTTAGAGAGGCTGAGGTGAGTGGACTGCCTGAGCCCGCGGGTTCAAGACCCGCCTGGGCAACTTGGCAAGACCTCATCTCTACAATAAATCAAAAAATCAGCTGGGCGTGGCAGCACGCGCCTGTAGTTCCAGCTACTTGGAAGGCTGAGGCAGAAGGATCGCCGGAGCCCAGCAGGTGGAGGCTGCGGTGTGGCCGGGAGCGGCCACTGCACTCCAGTCGGGGTGACAGAGTGAGACTCCAACTCTAAACAAAAACAAAAACAAACAAAAACAAACATATAACTTTGCCTCTCTCCTCTGCACCCTCAAAAAGATTCCCCCACCACCTCAACCCAAACTCAATGTCTCTTGGCTTTCTTAGCATATCTTGTTCAAACTAAACAAAGAATACCTCACAGTTAATGCTGACAAACTTGACTTACAATGAGATAGGAAATACATTTGCTGCCATAAAACGGAACTGATTTAATGCTGTCTTACCAGACTGGTAACACAAATGCCATCACATATACTCCTCCAGGATCCACATATACTCCTCCAGGATTCTTTCTACAGCTTGAGTTTCACCTTAGCACTATTGCCAGTTTTTGAAGACACAGAAATCTGGCCCCAACGGGAAAAACAAGGAGGGCTGGGGAACCTGTATATCTAGTAGGACTGTTCACCTTTTCTGTGTTTCTACACCTACATAAATGCTCACGTGTTTGTGAAGCTACAAGGATGAAGAGAAAGTGACATCATGTAAGCTGCAATGAACAATATAAAAGTCAGTTATACTTGATCAGAATATTTTAGCGGTCAGTCCCTAGATCATGATTTATACCAAGAATACATGGAAATTGATCTTGGGTTTTCATCTCACCAATCTTATTTGAGGGGCAAATGTAGTTAGCCACATCCAAAATTGAAGAATAATTACTGTTTCCTGGACAAGAGTATGTAACATGAATAAGAAGTTTTCAAGCAATGATAATAAAGGTAATGTTCCATTTTACAAAATTGTTGATTTCACAATCCAATTTGACGCCATTCACTTATATTTTTCATTATCAATACTACCTCTGAAAAGAGAAGGGATCTGGGAAGCAATACTAGAACATTAGGCTTTAGAATCCATAAAACTAGGCAATCTCAATTTTAAATCCTGTCACCATTTTATTTTTCTGAGTCTTCGGTCTATATTCACAACTGAGAACAGCCATTTTATAATTTTAAATCCTGTTATCATTTTATTTTTCTGAGTCTTTGGTCTATATTCACAACTGAGAACAACCATCTTATAAACTTAAGGCAATTATGTATATGAAAGTATGATAAGCCGGGTTCAGTGGCTCAGCCTGTAATTCCGCGCCTTGGGAGGCTGAGGTGAGTGAATTGCCTGAGCCCACGGGTTCGAGACCCAACTGGGCAACTTGGCGAGACTTCATCTCTACAATAAATCAAAAAAATTAGCCGCGCATGGTAGCACACGCCTGTAGTTCCAGCTACTTGGAAGGCTGAGGCGAAAGGATTGCCAGAGCCCAGCAGGTCAAGGCTGCGGTGGCCGGGAGCAGCCACTGCACTCCAGTCTGGGCGACAGAGGAGTGAGACTCCAACTCAAAAAAAAAAGAAAGTATGATGAAAATAATGTTCTATAACATGCTTTTCCCACCTGTTTGTTCTCAAAAATACAAATTACTTCTAGGGAAATGAGCCAAACAGCCTTGTAAGGTAAGCACACACACACACACACACAAATATATTACCTACTTCATGTAAGAATGAATCTTGGTCAAATATTTTTCAGTTCATCTAATTAGAAGGAAACAGTTTGCTTTTTCCATACTCATGTAACAAATGTCAAAACTAAATGAAGTCTTAATGACTGCATTTTATTTATAGTGCTTGCAGAGCAATGGAAAACAGCATACCTAGGTAAAGAATGCCTTAGGGAAAAAAAATTTGGCTATCAAACAACATTTTCCACATGTTTGGTAAGACCTGAAAGCACAAAGTCAAAAATCATACCCAAGTTAAATCAAAGCATAAGTCATATAATAAAAGACTGTTTACTGTGGTTAATGCAAAAGCAAGTTGATACTATTTACTTTTTTCAATATGTAGATGGAAGCACACCAGACCAATTATACAGATGTAGTAATGCTATTTCTTGTAGAACTGTGCTGGGATAAAAATGTACACTGAATTTTTAAACAAATTATGAACCTCAAAATGACAAAGTATATTACACACATAACAACCCTGACATTCATATAAACCTAAATCACATCTTAAAAAACATTTTTAACTAGCCAGTAACATAAAAACCATGTTCACCCTTGTCTATAAATGCATACTTAAGAGTCTCTCCATTTTGAACACCTACCACTGTTAATTGTTGAGATACCATAATAATGGCTTCATGATTTTTTAATCACAAGATACATCTATCTTTACTATTTAAGTATTTAATTCAGATCAGGCATCTTCAGGTGGACAACGGGAAGCTTTTTACATTATCATTCCTTCTTACCGAAGAAATGATCAACTATTATCAAAAAATTCTCTAAAAAGTTTCTTTAAAAAAAAATACTACTATTATATACTAATAAAAAATTTAGACCTCAATATTTTCAAAATTGTTATTTAGAAGGCAATCACACCAAAGCATATGTAGCTTTCACCCAGAGATGCCACTGGCTACACAAATATTAACAATCAAAAGAGAACTTGTGTTTTACTAGAAAGACTTGTATAATAGGTAACGAGTCATGGATCCAACGTACCTAAAAAACTGCCTTCAAACTAATTTAAGCTTCAAAGTTTAACATAATCCCAAAGATGAAATACTTACAAGTTAAAGACACAGTATGAGGGCTGTATAATGATACTCACCAAAAAAGACCTATTCCATGGAAACTTTTATGTAACACCTAAAAGTGGCTGAGAACTAAAAACTGCACATGCTGAGTAAGCAATGGAGATCTAATAATAAATAGATTTATCTCATTACACCTCAGTTTTATAAAGATGTGGTAAACAATGAACACTGAAGCCATTAAGCTTCAGCCACCCCACTTTAGCATCCCGTATTGTTTTCTACAGTCTCAAAGCACAAATCCTCTACTTCTATGGTCCATCTCCCACTTACTTCCATACCATGTTTGTCTTTCTAACTAAATTCTACTCTCCTTGACAAAAATCATGCTTATTCTACGTTGCTTTTCATTCCCCCCCATAAGAATATGCAATCTTGGATAGTCAATAAGTGTTCAATATTTACGCACAAAGTACTAATTTAAAATGAAACTCATCGCATAATCTCAGAAAGTTAAAAGTAACCTCAGAACATGTTTTAACCCTACTTTATAGACAGGAAAAGGAGGACCAAGTGAAGTGGTTGCCCCAAAGTCTGTCGCAGTCTCTCACTCAGAGGCAGAAAGAAGACTACTGTTCAGGTCTAACTCGAAGTTCAGTCTTCCAATGTACATTGTTAACTCCCTTTCAGTGTTTTCTTCACAAAAGACTAGTCAACCAGCCAACTACTGACTTAAAGTCTTCTATATTAAGTACCAATTCCTAAGAAAATCAGTAAAATCATCATTTAGAGTACCTAGAAATTAAGACCTGGAAATATGTATTAAGTAATTTTTAAAGGTCAATTTCTAAACCTTTAAAATAAATACCAATTTCATTAGATGCGAGAGAATCAGGAGTCAAGAAACAGAAGAATCAATACAATTGCTACCACTAATATTCAGCTCCAGCAGATGACTTGCCACCTCAACAATTAGTAGTGGAGTTTTGTTCAGAGATAAATAAATCCCTGTTTTGTTTTATTTGGGAATAAATAAATCTAAGTTCCACTTAGTTAAATTCCAATTGTTCACAGCATGGTTTCTGAAAAAGCCTGTCTTGAAAACATACATCAAATGCATAAATCTAATTTTCACATCAAACCACAAGTGAGTCAGTATAATAGCTCTCCATTAACTTATCACTAATGCTAAATGCCAATGATATTCCACTAATGTGTACTAAAATGACATGCAGCAAAGCTAATTTTGAAGAGAGAAGTTAAAACGTTCATAGTGTAGATCAGTCTTTTGTATACTTCAGAAAACTGCACTAAAGAATTCAAAAATACAATACAGCTGATAGCTAAATAGGACACAAGATTTCCCCAATTACCAGGGGGAAACAAAACTAAATCAGGTAATATAAAATACAAAGTTTGGAGTTATTAAGTGGACTACAACACTCCATTCTCAATCTGTGGGATAAATTATTTAAACACTAAACATAATGTCTGAAATACAGTAAGAGCTCAGTCGACAGCCACAAAATACAATCAAGTAACTTTTCCAACAAAGAACGAGGATACAAAATTTGCCGCTCTCTCAGTTTATGTTGCTCATTTCAAAATGGCTTAAAGAAAGGTTCCACGCTACCCAATTTGAGTCAGCATATAAATCATAGGTTAAACTGACACTTTATTTCCAATCCAAGAGCTCCTTAGGTAGTATGACTCACCACATTTTTAATTTCTGCCAACTATGAAAGTTAAATTATACTCCTCCCTTATAACTACACCATGACCTCCGTAAAAATTCGGTTAGAGATTAATTTTAAAATTCTTAGAGACACCCTTCAAGTAGGTCTCTGGAGAAAATCGCCTGGTGAGTTTTAAAAAAAACCATCCAGGATGGTACTAAAGCCGTGTGACCTTTAGACAGGTTCCGGGATGTGGCCTGCAAGACTGCTTTTGGGGGGATCCTGTGGGCAGCACTGGACCTAAGAATTAGGCCTGAGAACAAGTGAAAAGCCTCTTACCCGACCGCAGAGGCCCAAGCCCCGTCCCCAGGCCGCAGAGCCCAAGTCCCCTCACCTTGATCTCTAGACTGTCCCAGACGCTGGCCCACAGGGTCTCGGCTCCCCCTACTACCCCACCCCGCGCCAAGGCCGGGAGGCTCAAAAGCCCCGGAGTCGGTGAACGGCGCCATTTTAGGCGGCGGTGGCAGCGACAACCAATCCCTGCGCAGGAGGCAGGGGGCGCCGGGTCGCCGGGAGCCGCCGCCGGCCGGGCAGGGCGCCGGTCTAGGAGGCTCCGGGGTCCGGGCCGGCAGCCTCCGCCATGTTGCACCCTCCCCACGGCCGCCTCCCTTTCGGCGGGCTCGTCTCCGCGGCGGCTCCCGCAGCCGGAGTGCAGCTTACCTTCTCGCAGAGGCTCTTGACCTGGGACTCCGACAGCTGCTTGCACTCGTTCAGCTGCTCGATCCACTGGTCCAGCTCCTTAGTGAACACCTTCTCGTCCATGATGCCACCCGCCCGAACAGGCTGCCTCTCCGCGCTGCTCCCGCGCCGCCGCCCGCACACGGGCCACACGCACACGCCGCCGCCGGTTCCCGGGGTCCTCCTGTCGCCACTGACGGCTGGTCGGCGCTGGCCCGCTGACTCTCCCTGCAGCGCCCGACCTCCGGCCCCTGCGCCTCCTTTTTAGCTCGCTCTGGCTCCGGAGCTCGGCTCTCTGTAATGGCGGCCGCCCGGCGTGGTGACGTCACGCCCGGCGTCGGCGGAGACCGGAGGGGGAAGAGGGCCGGGACGTGAACTGCGCAACTGCCGAGCTGACTTGGGTCGGCCACTTGACCGGAGTAGGGGTCCAAACTAGGGGCCAAAGCGCAGGCGCAGCGTACCCGGTTGGTAACTGAGGCGCCTTCGCTTTTAGGGCGTGGTCTCCCAGAAAGGAGAGGTCGCGGGAGACTGGAAGAATGGAATCCGAGCAAGCGCAGAGCTTGCCGCGGCGAACGGGCTAATCCCTGAGCGCTACGTTCCGCAAGGCGCAGGCGCAGGCGCGGCCACGCAGGCGCAGTCCGGGTGGGAGCGGGGCTCCTGGCTGGCTGGGGCTACTTCCTTGGGAAGGCGTCTCTGGTGCTATGTCTCAGCTCTTCGCCTAAGGACTGGCAACCTGATCACAGAAACGAGATCTGCGACCTCTGTGGCTACTCCGTGGTGCAGTAGCGCTGCAATCTTGTGGGATTTCCGCATCTTTGGGGACGGGAACGGGCGGCGAGTGGCAGCCTGGTTGGAGTCACCTCCCCCCACATCCCTCCCACCCCGGGCGCTGCTGGCACTTTGCAATTAGGTCACTCGTAGGCGGAGGAGGTCGTACCTGCCGGGGGAGTGCCGCGCAGTGCACCTGACTCCACCGACACACACCTGTCCCCGGGCGCGACGGCGAGGGTTGGGCTTTTCTCTGGGTCTCTGACCACGCCTCTCCCGTCGTCGCTTTCCTCCGAGTTCAATTACCCCTGCCCGCCCAGAAGGGACGCCCGTAAAAGATGGATGCACCTGTCCTGACCGCGTCTGGGTGGTGGCAGAAACGGCTGCAACCCGCGTTTTAAAGCCTGGATCCCCCAACTATGTGCCACATCCCATACCTAGGGGATAGAGGGGTCATTCAAACAGGCAAGGGACCCCGCCCAGGAGCTTGAATTCTCCCAGCGATACTGGCTGAAAATGGATAGTCAGAAGAGAGGTAATGTTGCCCCAGGATCCGAGAGAGACGATCACGGCTTGCAGCCTCCACTTCCTGAGCCCAGGCGATCCTTCCACCTCAGCCTCCAAGTAGGTGGGCCTACAGGCAGGGACCCTACCACACCTAGTTTTAACAACAATAACAGCAACAAAACTTGTAGAAATGGGGTCTCGTTATGTTGCCCAGGCTGGTCTCAAACTCCTGGGCTCAAGTGATCCTCCCACCTCGGCCTCCCAGAGTACTGGGATGACAAGTTTGAGCTGCCACGCCTGGTCCTAGAAGCTTTCAAAAGACATTTAACCATACAAGAGTTAACCTGATCGCCTGTCTTCTGAAATCCCACCCTCAATAGCCGTTAACTCTGCCGCATCCAAGCATTCAGCATTGCACTGGAAGAGAGCAGTCACTCTGAGGCTCTGAGGACATCATCCCCACCAAGGCTGAAGAAGGACTTGGAGGCCCTATCAGCCAATGGCTGGAATGAAAATCCTTCACCCAAGACAACTTGCTTGACTAGGCCAACTGGCTTGGCCTCCCCAGACTGGAAATTGCAACTCTGCTTTCCCTTGGTTACCTCCCACTCCTGTGTCCAGAAGAAAGTACTTCAGATCTACTCCAGAAGGCTTATCACGTACTTGATTTACCAGACCTGGAAAAAGTCCTTTTAGCCCAATTAGACCCTGTTTTGCAGTTCCCCAAATAATAGAAGAGTAATTGCCTATTGAATGAGGGGGAAAAAATCAGCCATACCTTGTGTGCTATCTTATTCTTTACCATTGCCCTGAGCCTGTTTGAGAATTGGTCCTGTCTGATAGGGCAAGAAGCAGACAGGCACTCAGAAAAGAGAAGGGACTTGCCCAAGGTAATGGTCAGGACTTAAAACTGCATGCTCCCAAGTGCAAGGTCTCAGTCACAGTCACACAGCTGACCTTACAAGGACTGACATGGAACAAGACCAACATAATTTCTCTTTGCCTAGCTTCATTTACCTGGAAAGGTGGTACTGATATTAGTTTGATAGATTATAAAGTATTGAACACCCACTATGTGCTAAAAGTATAATGAGTTTTTCTAAAGTACTGTTAGCTCCTTGTTAGTAGCATTAATGTAGGTGTTATTTATTTTCTCTTGATGCAGATTACTTGGCTCACCACCACCACAAAATGGAGGGAAGATATAATTATATGTACTTAAAGCATCCTGCCAAATAATTAGATGTCATGACTTAACTTCTTAAGGAATGAATTCTAGGAAGCTCTTGTTAGCATTCAGGTAGTGAAGTAAAGCATACACAATTATAAACAATGCAGAATTAAATTAATCAGAATGTCTTTCAGGAAAAAATCCAGAATGTTCGCTTATTTTGTACAGCTCAAAATAACCAATGGCTCTGAAAATTCATTTTGATTAATCTGGTCTTAACAAATTTGACTGACTCAATTCAGAACTGAGGAATATTTAAAGCAAAAATGTAAAAGTAAACCAAAAAGGATTGTCCTTTTTTTTGGCAAAAAATAGAGAATAAAGCAAATATGCTTTGAGAAAGAATGTTTTCTCAGATATGGCAAATTCAGTGTACAGCAAGTCTGAATGTTGCCCATGATGTTTAAACACAGCTATAAATAAAAATCATCTGCTGATGGGGGCGGGGTAGGAGGAGGGTAACCTTGAGCAAATAGCTTTATAATAGGCACTCTTAGCCAAGATGTAAAAATTGACCTTAAACATGGAGAAGGAATGAGATGTATCTTATTTGTCAGCAATTCTCTTGGCCTTACATTAGGCTTATTTTGTTGTTGTTTCTTCTAGTTCCCTGATGTCTGAACCTACTGAGACAGAAAGTAAAGAGTGTAAGAAATGGTTCAGGAGTCAGATGGACCTGGTTGTACAACTCCCTAGCTGTGTGAAGTTTGGCAAATTACCTAATTTTCCTGAGTCTGATTTTTTTCTTCCATAAAGTGAGAATAGTTGTAATATTCAAGTACTAAGGTTCTTCTGAGAATTAAACTATAAATGTATAACATCAAAACAGTATATGATTGATGTCCAATAAGTGCCAGATATCATTACTTTTATTATAATTTTTTTTTTTTTTTTTTGAGTTTTAGTCTCCTCCATTGCCTAGGCTGGAATGCAGTGGCACACTCATGGCCACTCCAGCATTGACTTGCTGGGCTCAGGCAATCCTTCTGCCTCAGCCTCCCGAGTAGCCAGAACTACAGGCATGCACTACCATGCCTGGCTAATTTTTTTTCATTTATTGTAGAGACGAGGTCTCTACAAGTTGCCCAGGCTGGTCTCGAACCCCTGGGCTCTCAGGCAACCCTCTCACCTCAGCCTCCCAAAGTGTTGGGATTATAGGCTTGAGCTACCATGCCCAGCCTATTATAATTTCTAAGTGGGCTCTGATTTTAAATGCCCTCAAATGCCAGTTGGAGTCCTTCAGTGTTTGCAGTGAAATACATAGTGGTGTTTAGAAACAGAACATAGGGATATCAAAAACATCATGTAGCAAGAAAGCCATTGGATAAAGTGGAAATGTGGAAGGAAATTCAAGGAGAGGTAGAGATGGAGCAAAAAGCAAAAAGGACACCCCCTCTCTTCCCTTGCCATCAAACAGACATTCAGAAGACTTGTGCAGAGAGAAAATCACTTAGGAACAAATCCAATAATTAATACAATTAATCAGTCTCATTCTCCTGTCAGCTTAGAATCTGAAAAGGGTGCCACAGTTGAAAGGGATAACATGTTCTTTTTACCTAGGCCTTCTATGCTCCTAGAAAGCCCCAAAATGAAGTCCCGAGCAGTCAACATCTTAGTGGCTCTGCTCATGAAAAACCTGCCATGTTCTGCTCAGCCACCAGAAGGTTTCTGCACTCAGCATACAACATGATGCCTGCAGTTCATTGGTATTTATCTCTAGTCCTCTCCTTTGCACTTTTCAGAAAAGATAAGTTTCTATTGACCTTTTACCTGGATTAGAATTTTATAGATGTAGCCAAAATGTTGTGGCCAGGAACTTTGCCACAGATTTAAGTAGCCCTTTCCCCCAGCTACTACAATTTGGCTAAAATAAAGAAGAGAGAAATGGCCATATCCCCTGGTGATGCCAATGATGTCCAGATTGCATTCTCAGTTATCAAATGAAATATTTTTCTGTTACAGGAAAAATATATATATTGGAAATGGAAGGCAAAGTTTGTCATTCCAGGACCCTGGGTAAACCTAAAATTTTAAAAGTATGTTTAAGCCGGGCTCGGTGGCTCAGCCTGTAATCCCGCGCCTTTGGGAGGCTGAGGTGAGTGGGTTGCCTGAGCCCGCAGGTTCGAGACCTGTCTGGGCGGAGAGACCTCATCTCTACAATAAATTAAAAAATCAGCCAGGCGTGGTAGCACACGCCTGTAATTTCGGCCACTTGGAAGGCTGAGGCAGAAGGATCGCCGGAGCCCAGCAGGTCGAGGCTGTGGTGGCCAGGAGCGGCCACTGCACTCCAGTCTGGGTGACAGAGTGAGACTCCAACTCAAAAAAAAAAAAAAAAATTAATTAATTAAAATAAATTTTAAAAAAGTAAATAAGTATGTTTATTGACATAGAATATTATTCATAATATATTAAATACAAAAATGCCTTATAAAACAATATATATGCTATAACCCCAATTTTATTAACCATATAAATATATAAGAGACTTCTGAAAGCTACACAGAAAAGTATTAATAGTTGTTACTTCTGGTGAGTGGGATTGCTTTTCATTTTCTCTTTGTGCTTACTTGATTCTTCTATAGTGAATACATATTGCTTTTATAATTATGAAAGAAAATATCCAGGATATCTGAGTAAACATGACAAGGTATCTTTTGGGAGAAACACAGGCCCAAAGCCATGGAGCCGATAGTTCTGCTAGAATATTACTCTACCTGGAATATTACTCAAGGGCCCTCCCTTTCTTATGCTCTCCTACGACCTTCTCACATGGCCTCCTCACAAAGCATTTCAATATAGCCTTCCCTCTCACTACAAGCTCTTCCCTCAACTTAGTTGGTCCCCTTACTCCCCAGACCATTTCATTCCTACTTTCACCCTCTGCTCACCTTGTCCTGGCTCCCTGGATTCCCTTTGTATCTTCATGAACCCTACCTGTCATTCAAGATCAGTTCAGGCCCTAAGCCCTCTAAGAAGTCTTCTATGCTGATCTAGGTTGTCTCTTGATTGAGGGTGCCTGATAGACTAGCAGGAGACTCCATAGAACTGTACAGAGACCTGGTATTTGTCAGAAGTTTGTGAATGGAGAAGATTTGTTGGTGAGCCTATGTGAGATGTCTCCAAGAGACTTACAGAAACACTGTAGAGGAAGAGGACACTTTGCAGGGAGCCAGAGGGGAAATCTGTCTACATTTTGTTCTTTATTTTCCAAATTAAGCAGTTCACCATTGCTCTAGCTTGATTCCTGATAAAATTTAAACATTAAATTCACCAAAGCAGGTGCAATTGCAAGCACAGAGGCATCTAAACAGTGCTGTGAAATTCATTTGTGAAGATAGAAATGTAAGTTCATACTGCTTTCCTGTCTGATGGAAAAAAAGAAACTCTTGTCTCATAGGAGTATTTGTTCTCTAGTCAACAGAGGTAACCCAAAGTAGGAAGACCCCTCATTTACCAGGAAATTATGTGCTCATCTTTAAATTCTGATTCTGGAGGATAGTTGTGAAGTTGGGTCCCCAAGCAAAAGAAAGAACAGATAGTGTGTACAGAAAAGAGAAAACTGATGGGTGATTTAGTGTCTACAAATTAATGGTTGGTTCTTAGAGGAAGGATGTGAATCTTGTCTCCATCTTTGGCGGAACAGCAAGAGGAAATGAGCCTCCATCAAGTAGTCACAATAATAAGGGACAGCATCTATTAAGCACTCACTATATGTCAAGTACTCTTCTAAGTAAATGATGAATTCGTTGATTCTCATAGTTTAGAGGTGGGTACTATTATTATCCTTATTTTACAAGTGATGGGACTGAGGCACAAAGTGATTAAGTAGCTTGTATAAGGTAGAAATAGGCACCAGAGAAGCACCAAACTCTTAACTACTGGAGAGGCTTTAGCACCAGATCATGAGTGATTTTCATGAAAGGAAGATCTTGACCATTTGACCATCTGACAATTTCAGTCCTAGCAGTCTTCAGGGTAGAGCATATAACCTTCGTCCTTAAAGGTTCTGCCTTGATAAGCAGCTGGTGGCCCAACTGACCACATCCACTCCCTACTCCCTAAATAAATACTTCCTCTCCTTCACTGTCTTCTCCCCACACCACGCTCTTTTGCTGTCTTCTCTCCTCATGTACCCCCTTTCTTTTTCCTTTTTTTCTTTCTATCCTATTCCCCATATGTCCAGTCTGCTGGTATAGCCCATAGACACTGTTTACTCTTCTTTTAGTACTCAGAATCCAAAAGGCTGCTGGAACCTAACACCTTTCCAAGCCACCTTGCTTGTGAATGAAGTAATTCTCAGTCCACAGACTGAACACAGGCAGCCTAGAATGCAATGAAAAGTACCAAATGAGCCTAAAGACAAATTGCCCTACCTAGCCTCAGTGCTCTCTCCACACCAGAGAATATTAATTGCCCTGATGTCTGTCTTACCTTTCTAAATCAAGTAAACAACACAATATGGGTGCACTCTCACTCTCTCAGAAACCAGCTGTAGTGTAAGGAAAGAGATCTGGTTCCTCCCACCTCTACCACCACGGATCTGAATAATGGAACACACCCTTTCCCATCAGTTTTCCCATCCAACAATGTAAAGGTTGGGCTATACTGGGGAACTCTTAATTTAGGAATCATAGGTGGGTTCAGGTAGGTCTGTTTATTCTCAAAGGACAATGTATGGGAATTTGGGGTTTTTAATTGAAGTTTTTATTGAGTTAATTTTAGATTCACATGCCGTTATAAGCAATAATACAGAGAGAGTCTAGCTTCCCAGAGATAACATCTTGCAATATTATAGTACAATATCATAACCTGTTTACTGATATTGATCCAATTTGCCTCTCTTATTCAAATTTCTCCAGGTTTACATGCACACTTTTGTGTACGTGTTAGTGTGTGTATTTGTGCTATATAATTGGGAATTTTCTTGTGCGTGTGCTTTTTGCTGAGGAAAGATTCTTAGCTTTTATCATATTGTTTCAAATATCAGAGATCCAAAATGGGGTCTGATTCCCAGCTCTGGAAATTCTAGAAGATCATAGCTATTAAAACAATCAACATTTACTTAGCACTTACTACATGGCAGGCATAGGGTGCATGCGAGGGAGAGGTGATAGGAAAAAGCAGTCCACTGAGCTTATGCTCCAGCAGGAGAGACAGACAGTATGACAGGCAAGCAAATTATTTATTAAACATGCGCAGAAGCGGGATGGCCTTGTTGCTTGGGGAAGAAGGGGAAATACTTCCACAGAAGCTGATGCTTGTGCTATATCTTGAGGCATAATCCAGACTTCTTCAGCTGAGAAGAGAAGAGCAAACTGTTGAAATCCTTCCCTCTTGCATCATATCTATCATAAATGTTTTGAAGAAAACAGAGGAAACCATGCCTACATTTGTTTATTGTACAATGTTAAGGTGTCAGATTCTTCAACTCCCGTGTGCTAGTGCTGAGGCCAAGGGATTTTTTCCCCCTGAGTCTGTTTTCCACTATCTTGTCCAAATTGGATACCAGATCCTGCCTGCTTAGCTTGAGAAAAGTATTTTATCTCTGGCGCCTTGATCACATCAGAACTTATATTTAAAGCATGAGTGATGAAATGAGACCACAGCTAAGTCCCTGGCTCTGTGTCATCCCTAGAGTACCCTCCTTCTCTCCACCAGGCTCTGGGAAGCTGGTCCTGTAATGACTGGTGGGAGTTGGAGCTGGTCAGAGCTATGAGTAAAACATGCCTGCTCTCTAGTTGATTCTCCAATCACTGGGATCTCCTTTTCCTGCAAGGGCTCATCAGAAACACTGAGGTGCCCTGGCTCCTCCATATCTGTGGTCCCTATGTTCACTGATTGGCTGCCTTGTGTAGGCTCTCACTCAGACACCCCAGGGGGCCTCTTTCTCCATGTAGATTTCAGGTTCCACATCAGGCCATACAGTTCCCAGTACTGTTCTCAAAGAGGTCATTCTCTCTGGTGTAGCCATCCCTGGGTCTGGGAGGCCAAGGTTCTGCCATTGCTCACCTTTTGAAGAACCCCCTAGAAACCCAATAAAAGGCATCATTTCTTATGATTTGAGCCATCATGCAAGTTATTTAACCCCCTAAACCTCAGAATCTTTATTGGTAACATGAGGTCATAATAGTGTCATCCTCATAGGGTTATTGTAAGCTTTAAATAAATTAACCCATGTTAGCTCTCAGCATATAACAAGTATTTCATCTATATTAGCTATTATCTATTTTTATAACAAAATTATTTCTGATTATAAAAGAATTAATGTTTACTGTAGCAAATCTGTGACTTACTGCAAGTTTAAGAAAGAAATAATCATGACATCCAGAGAAAAGTGATATTATTATTTTGTTGTATAGGTTTCCCAGCTTTTTTGTGCATATGTATACTTAGAAGAAATAAAAAACAGGGTGCATGTCGTATAACTTGTTTCATTCAATTGACATATTATGAGTATTTTCCCATATACTTAGATAATATTGGAAAATACTAGTTTTCTAGCACATTGATATAAACTAGGTTGTTTCCTGTTTTTATAGTACAAATACTGTGATAAATGTCCTTGTTCATTAATTTTTGTGTTCATCTCTGCTTATTTCCTTAAGATAAATGCTTAAAAGTGGAATGACTACCCCAAAGACTATACCCTGCTTTTGTTGTTGTTGTTTTTTTTTTTTTTGACAGAGTCTCACTCTGTTGCCACCGCAGTCTCGACCTGCTGGGCTCAGGCGATCCTTCTGCCCCAGCCTTCTAAGTAGCTAGAACTATAGGCATGTGCCACCATGCCCAGCTAATTTTTTGATTTACTGTAGAGACCAGGTCTCAACACTTTGCCCAGGCTGGTCTCGAACCCGAGCGTTCAGGCAATCCTTTCACCTCGGCCTTCCAAAGTGCTGGGATTACAGGTTTGAGCCACCACGCCTGGTCCTGCTTTGTTTTGTTTTTTTTATGTCAGGTACACAGAATGGGATTCACTCTAATCCTGGTTTCATAGCATACTCTCATATTTTGTATATAGATGGCCATATTTTGTTAATTTAGGTGACAAATTCATTAATGTAATAATGTAATCGGCACCTGTGAACTCACAACCCAAAACAAAAGAGGACATTGACAATAACCAATAGCTACCATGGTTCCTGCTGCCGCGCTATCCCCACTCCTTGTGCTCCCCACTCAAGCCAGCCATCCTGAATCCTATGCTTATTTCCTTGCTTTCCTTTTTACGTAGCTTTATTATATCTGTATATATTCCTAAAGAGTAATTTAAAAGTTGTTCTTACTCATAAAAAAGGGTCTTCTGTTGTGTATAATCTTTCAAAACTTGTCTTATTTTTCACTTAATACTCTTTTGTTAAAAATTCATCCATATCATTGCATTTCACTGTAGTTCATTAATTTTGACTGATGTTAAAATAGTCCAGTGCATGAATATATATGGTTTATTATCAACCTTCCAATGGTGGGCAATTTCATTATTTCTAGGATTTTGTTCTTACACACACTACTACTATGAACATTGTTGTAAACGTCTCCTGTTGTACATGTGCACGTATTTCTCTGGAAAAATCAATTTACATTTCCATTAGATGAAAGGTCCCTGGATCCACATTTTCTGGTATTCATGGTACTGTGTTTTGGGATCCATGTTGCCAGGTTGCCCTCTGATGGTTAGATCAGTTTTCCTCTCCTCCAGCAATGTATGAGAATGCCCATTTTCCCAAACTCTTTTCAACACTAGGGATCTCTTTAAAAATTGTGACCATTTGATGGCAGAAAGATAACATCTTCCTGCTATTTAACTTTGTGACAAGGTACTGACTCCTTCAAAAGTTGAGGGAGAAGGGGTTTAGTTCAGAGAATTGTTCCAAGTCTGATAACTTCAGTAACATTTCTAAATCTGATTCCCCAGTGGCTCAGCTGCTTTCCCATGTCCTAAAAGAGGTGACACTGTTGAAAGGAGGGAGTGGGGGGCGGGGGCAGAATGGGAAACAAGCCCAATTCACCACAGTGAAAGCTTGTCTCCTAGTCCCAGCCCCTGCCAGTGTCAGATCGCTTTTTCTCCTAATGAAACAGACATTATCTCTCCCACCCCCATCCCCACCCGAGAAAAGCCAGTATAATGCTACCCTTTGTTATTTGAATTGATAAATTTAAACCTCCTTCCCTGCTCTGCAGTAAAAGAACTTTCTATTTTGGGCTTGGTGACATAGCCAAAACCAAGCAGAGAGCAGCAGGCTGCAGCATGAGTTAATAGATTTTCTTCAACGGAAAGAGAGAATCCACAAGCAAACAGAAGGACCTTCCAAAATGTGTCGTCTGCATAGCAACATGCAGCCTATTTGCCTATCTTTATGCTCACAAATTTCAAGGCTGAAAATTAAACACTATCTAACCTGCAAAGAAAACTGGAGAATTCATCCTGAGCTATCGGGTTTCTTAATTCAAATCAATTTGCCAGGAATTTACTGATGCTCCTCTGTGTACCTAGCACTGAACTAGGTACTGTCAGGAAAGATAATTCTGTTTTCAAGCGAATTTCTACTCACCAAAAATTATACTGATTTGAGGAGTGCCCAAAATATTTGCCTAAGAATATGATGTCCTCTGCCAGTCTGTTTCTGT
This sequence comes from Carlito syrichta, assembly GCF_000164805.1. NCBI lineage: Eukaryota > Metazoa > Chordata > Mammalia > Primates > Tarsiidae > Carlito > Carlito syrichta. The sequence goes on along the minus strand of NW_007252912.1, from coordinate 245,650 downwards.
GCATGAAATTCCCCCACACTGGGGTAAGGTTCTGTGTCTTAAGAAGCCTCCAGGCATATACCGAGAGCGTGTTCACAAGAGGGGAACCTATTAAACCACTCACACCAATTAGCACATAACCACAGCCTGGAAGAATGGGACAGAGAAGTGAGTCCTCCCACCCTTTCTTTTGTTAAATATCTTCTTATGGAATGTTTCAAATATGCACAAAAGTAGAGATAATAATGTAATAAACACCCATTATCTATTGCCTGGGCCCAACAGTTATCAATATATGGCCATCCTGTTTTATCTATACCCTACTCCACTCTCATCCCCATTTTAAAACAAATTTTAAAGCAAACGACAGTCATTTTGATGTTAAATACCCTGTATATATCTGCAAGAGATAAGGACTCCTTTTTCTTTTTCTTTTTCTTTTTTTTTTTTTTTTTTGAGTCAGAGTCTTACTCTGTCACCCAGGCTGGAGGGCAGTGGCACACTCACGACCACTGCAGCCTTGACTTGCTGGACTCAGGCGATCCTTCCACCTCAGCCTTCCAAGTAACTGAAAGTACAGGCACATGCCATCACACCTGGCTAGTTTTTTGATGTATTGTAGAGATGAGGTCTTGCCAAGTTACCCAGGCTGATTTTGAACCCGTGAGCTCAGGCAATCCTCTCACCTTGGCCTCCCAAGGTGCTAAGATTATAGGTGTGAGCCACTGTGCCTGGCGTAAGGACTCCTTTTACAATAACCACTGTATCACATCTAAAATAATTCCTTAATGTCCTCCAGTAGAAGTCAAATTGTCCTGAACTTCCTAAATATCTTTCTGCAATAGTTTAATCAGAAGCAAAACAATGCCATTTGCATTTGTTGCTATATCTCCATGTCTCTTTTAGTTTGTAACTTTTCAATTTTTAATTTATAAGTTCCCCCTTTTTTTATTGCCTGACTTTTTGGTGTCATTGAAGATAGTGGGTCTTCTATTACTGCCGTGTAAAAAACTGCCCTGAACTTAGTGGCATAAAACAACAGCCTATTTATTGTGCTCCCAGATTCTATGGGCCAGGAATTCAGAAAGGGCATAGCTGGGGATGACTTCTCTCTGCTTCAAGCTGTCTGGGACCTCAGCTGGGAAAATTCAAAGTCTGGTGATGACTTCACAGCTGGGAGGTCAAAGCATTCTGAAGGCTTGTTTACTCTCATGTCTGGGACCTGGCCTGAAACATTCAAAACCTAGGATTGTTGACCAGAGCATCTATGCATGGCCTCTCTCTTGTGGCTTGGCTTTCTCACAGAATGGCAGCCTCAGGGTAGTCAGACTTTTTTTTTCTTTTTTTTTTGAGTTGGAGTCTCACTCTGTCGCCCAGACTGGAATGCAGTGGCCGCTCCTGGCCACCACAGCCTCGACCTACTAGGCTCAGGCGATCCCTCCGCCTCAGCCTTCCAAGTAGCTGGAACTACAGACGTGCACTACCACGCCCGGTTGATTTTTGATTTATTGTAGAGATGAGGTCTCACCAAGTTGCCCAGGTGGGTCTCAAACCCGCGGGCTCAGGCAATCCACTCACCTCAGCCTCCCAAAGCGAGGGATTACAGGCTGAGCCACCTAGCCTGTGCATTACTATGAGGCTGCGTCTCCAGGAGGAAGAAGTACTTTTTCTCACACATGTAGATGCCATATGCACAAGGGGTGTCCCTGAACGAATGGTCAAAGGTCATTCATTCTAACTTGTACTTGGTGGGTATCTATTGAACACATGCTGCTTTGGAGTATATTAGGGCTTGTTTTGGTTTGAGCTGTACACAAGTAGGCCAAAAAAATATCTCAGAGTATCACAAGAGTGGTGCTGGATTTATTTAAAAAAAAATTTTTTTTTGGAGTCTCACTCTGTCACTCAGGCTAGAGAACAACAGTAGCATGTTCTCAGCAACGGCAGCCTCGACCTGATGGGCTCAGGTGCTCCTTCTGCCTCAGCCTTCTAAGTAGCTGGGACTGTAAGTGTGTGCCACCTCTCCTGGCTAATTTTTTTTATTTACTGTAGAGATACAGTTTTGCCATGTTGCCCAGGCTGGTCTTGAACTCCTGGGCTCAAGCAATCCTTTCACCTTGGCCTCTCAAAGTACTGGGATTCCAGGCGTGTGCCACTGTGCCTGGCCTCAAATGTTGTTTTTAAATGGTATAAGTTTTTAACATCAGGTAATTTTGGATTACATTGTTCTAGAACATTCTAGACCTATCTTTGAAGAAGTTGAAACACTGTGTCCCAATAACTGACAGCCCACCTTGTCCCATCTGTTGCCAGCCTTGGCTGGATGAAGAAAGTGGGCACAGGATTTCTTTTTTTTTTTTTTTTTTAGTTGGAGTCTCACTCTGCCGCTCCCAGCCACCACAGCCTCGACCTGCTGGGCTCCAGCGATTCTTCCACCTCAGCCTTCCAAGTAGCCGGAATTACAGGCATGTGCTACCAAGCCCGGCTGATTTTTTGATTTATTGTAGAGATGAGGTCTCGCTGCCCAGGCGGGTCTCGAACCCGCAGGCTCAGGCAATCCACTCACCTCAGCCTCCCAAAGGCGCGGGATTACAGGCTGAGCCACCAAGCCCGGCTCAGGCACAGGATTTCTAGGAAACCAGGCCAAACAGAATTAAGTGGTTTCTTTTTTTCTTTGCAGTCTCCACTTTTCATTCACATGGCTTTTATATTTTCGTTAGATTCTCAAGAGAGTAAATGCCTTTATTTCTGTTTATGGGCATCAATAAATTTTTTTAAATGTAAATAAAACAAGGTAATTTTCAAGTATTTTAAAGATCAGGATAAGCTGGGTATGGTGGGTGAACCAATAGTCCTAGCTACTCAGGAGGCTGAAGTGGGAGGATTGCTTGAGCCCAGGGTGTTTGAGGCTGTGGTGTGTGATAACTGAGCATGTGAATAACCTCTGCTCTCCAGCTGTGCAACCTGGTCTCTAAAAAAAAAAGAAAAAAGAAAAGAGCAAGCTAACATCAGACATTCGTGAGTCTGATAAGGTCTGGCATATAATGAGGCTGCTCACAAAATCCAGATCTAAATTTCTGTCAATGAGGTTATTAAAAAGTTAGGACCATGCTTGTTAAAGCCATGTTGGTAGTCGATAGCTGGGTTGAGGGAAACTTCAAACAGCAAAGCCCAGTGCACATGAGAAAAAAATTTCTTAGGCCTCAGGGATAGAGTATTAAGTTAATAACATTTGTCAGTTTATGACTCACTAGATCATAATTAATCCATATGAGACCCTCTTTTATGTATATATTTCCTCCTATTCTCACTCCTTACTCCCGTCCTTCCTCCATGGGCAGTCATTCAATATATTTAATTCTACTTTGTGGCTTGTATGTGTTCGTGTGGTGTATATTGTTTGGTTTGCATCCATTTTAATTTACATCAATAGTGCTATGTAATATATCTCATTCTATCTTCCTTTTTCCACTCCTCACTTTGTTTCTAAGACCTATGCATGTTGCTGTGTACACATCTAGTCTATCATTTTGACTGCTGCACAATAGTTTGTAGCATGCACCAACCCCACTGGGCCTCTCTGCCTCCCCAGAGTGGGCATCCCAAGTGCCTCCAACTTCCCATTACCAAAACAATGCTGCTATGAGCAACATGCATGTGTGAATCATTTTGGACCAATGTAGAAATCTCTTTAGACAGCCTCTTGCCTGTAAGGTGTCTTTATGCGCTCTCTTCCTCCTGGAGGATGCAGCACCCCCAAGAAAGAGGGAGTCCCCACCCACTCCCTCAAGTGGAGCTTAACTGAAGACATCTGCACAACTGCATGAAGTGGCCCTACAAACAAACGTTGCTCTATGCTCATTTCCACTCGCTTTCGTTGTTTGCAACAACCCTCCTGGTTGGTGTAGGAAAGGGGAAGGTGTCAACTGACTACAGAAATCTTATCACAGGATAGGCATACACTTAATTTGATGAGCAGTGCCACATTACTGCTTTAGAGTGATTTACACGTAGACGAATGCAATTTGTGTGAGCTCCACAGGACTTGGGGGTCAAGTATGGCTGCTACACACTGGTGGTAGAGCAGACGCGGCTGCAGCCAAGCCAAGTGGCCAAGGTACTGCACTCGCCCACTTTGTCTTGGAGATGACAGGAAAACATCTTTTCCTTTACCACTGCTGTCATCTCATGTGCAGGATGTAGGCAAAGTGACTGGCCCCATATCCACAGGGCTATAACTCTGAATGGTTTTGCCACAGTGATGGAGCTCTGACCCTGAGCCATCCTGCCTTTGCCCCTTGGTAAGTATTCTGTGACTGACACAAATAAGGACTGAAAGTTCCCACCCAAGGGCATCAGGACAGGCTTGGATTCAGCCGTCCAGGGCAGTGTTTCTCAACTGGTAAGGTTTAAAACCCATCAGAAGGCCAGGCTTGGTGGCTCAGCCTGTAATCCCAGCACTTTGGGAGGCCGAAGCAAGAGGATTGCCTGAGCCCGCGGGTTCGAGACCCGCCCGGGCAACTTGGCGAGACCTCGTCTCTACAATAAATCAAAAACTAGTCGGGCATGGTAGTGCGTGCCTGCAGTTCCAGCTACTTGGAAGGCTGAGGCAGAAGGCTGAGGCAGAAGGATCGCCGGAGCCCAGCAAGTCGAGGCTGCAGTCACTGGGAGCGTGCCACTGCACTCCAGTCTGGGAGACAGTGTGAGACTCCAACTCAAACAAAATAAAAAATAAAATAAATAAATAAAAAATAAAACCCATCGGAAATTCTTAGTGACCATTCAGATATACTTAACCTCTCTTATAATACGTACATGGAGGTAAATAAAGCACCTAAGTTATAAAGAAAACTGTTACTTATTTTCAGGCTGCTGTTTTCTCATCTGTCGAATGAAGAGAATCACAATGAGAACTTCTATCAAGAGACAGAAAATTCATTTCATGATTTTTCAGAAAAGACTCCGTGAAATTTTTCAGGAGATTTCTGAAAGTAAGGTGATCCCAGAAATCAAACTATTACTGTATTTCCTGTGCTTGTGAATTTAGAATTACACTTGAGTACTTATAATAAGCCTGGGAAACATCCTATTATGCAAGGATGTAAGCCATACTGAATACCATAGCTATTACCATATCATGTGCAATTGTAAGTAAGCAAGAAGGTGGGCTTTGAAAAACAATGCCAAGGAACAGAGGAAGAAAAGTATATGTCAGTGTGTACATGAACAATCAGGATCCAGAAAATACCACTGAGGGGACCTAAGGCACAAAAACCATTGCATAACCTTAGCATTCAGAAAGAAGAGCCACAAGTTGAAACCTGGAGATGGCTGCCACCCGACAGGAAAGATCCAGAGATCCACAAATGGCCTGACTGGTTTACCCAAAGCAAGGACACCCACCATCCAATGGGGCTTGGCCTATCCTTCTTGAAGGGCTCCAGCATGGCTTCATCCTTTCCATCCCTCACCCCAGAAATGCACGGTCCCCTCAGGGTTCTGGAGCCTGCCTGTTCCTGCAGTGTCTTGATTAGATCCATCCCTGTATCCCAGGAGGCACTAACTCACATCATTCGGTTGTTGATGTTTCCTTTAAAGAGGTCTGCATTGGCTTCTCCATGTGAATCCAGAGTCAGCATCTCACCCTGCTGCATGAGCCCAGTCCCCTGCTCTTTTATCATGAAGAATGGTGTAAACCAGAACTGGCTCCTGTACTCATTGCAAGGTCCCAGTGGGAGTTTGGATTCTCAGAATGCCCTTACGACCCTTCCTTCTACTTGATTCCAAGTCTAAGGCATGCCATATTTGTTTATTTGTGTACTTATTTATTGGATTTAAAATATCCTCTGAGAGTTTCAAAGCTCATAAAACAATTTTCAAGATGCAGCTACTTCATAATGATCAAGACACCAGATGACTAATCAAGAAATGGTTAAGGGAGATCTGAGTTGGCTCCTGAGGAAGCATTCGACAAAAGAAGAAACGCAAGGCTGGACTAGACCACCGGCGTGAGAGCGGGAAGTTCATCCCATTCCTGCAGCCCGTCCAGGAGCAGACAGAACAGGAGATCTTGTATAGTCCAGACTCAAGGCTTCCCTGCCTGTAAGCAGGAAAAAGCCAGGACTCCTTATATGTCTGAGAACACCTCAGAAGGGCGGCTAGATGTACCTGCCAGCTGTAATTCTGTATTCTTGAGAAACAACAGGAAAAGTACCTATTTCTAGGTACCTATTTCTAATAATGAGAGCCAGGAGTCTGCCTAGGATTCCAAGAGCTCAAATTACCTGACATATCTAACCTTCCGAGCCCCTGGAGTGTGGACCTGATTCACTCTTATTTTCTTAAACACTTTCAGGGAAGCGAAATCTTAAGTATTAATGTCCATTTATGGAAGAAACTTTCAAATAATCAAATAAATCTTACTTCTTGTATGCAAACCACATTTGCCAATTATCCATTCAGAACTACTACGGAAATTGGTACTAAAGCAAGCTTTCCAGAGGTATTGAATGATGCCATACAAAGAAGACCTGACATGTCTACAGCTCCCGTGAGCTCCCCAGAATGCACAGGTGAACAGGCATCCCAACAACCAGCAACTCCTACCCCTTCCCAGCTAGGGTCAGAGAGCAATGAATGAGAGAGTTTCGCTCTGTTGCCTCAGCCAACAGCTAGGGAACCCTAGTTCCGCATTCCAGGCTCCTTAAGCAATGACGAATCTGCTTCACTTCCTCCTTTATTTCCTTACCAAGAGTGTAGTTCCAGTTTCAGTGTGGAGACCAGAAAGGGCTGATGACATCATCCCTTCCTCACAGTGATCCACTCAGTCATTTTAAAGGGTTGCTTAAGAGATGGGCCATCCTCCTTAAACTTCCTTTTGAAAAAGAGCCCAAACTCAAGATTATAGTTCTTAAACAAGACACCTGCTGGGCTTGGTGGCTCAGCCTGTAATCCCACGCCTTTGGGAGGCTGAGGTGAGTGGATTGCCTGAGCCTGCGGGCTCGAGGCGCGCCTGGGCAGGCGAAACCTCATCTCTACAATAAATCAAAAAAATTGGCCGGGCGTGGTGGCGTGCGCCTGTAGTTCCAGCTACTTGAAAGGCTTGGGCGGAAGGATCGCCAGAGCCCAGCAGGTCGAGGCTGTGGTGGCCGGAAGTGGCCACTGCACTCCAGTCTGGGCGATAGTGAGACTCCAACTCAAAACAAAACAAAACAAAAGACACCTATTCACCTATCCCTTGATTCCTATCGGTCTAAAATCCTCAAAACAAAGCCCCCAAGGACTTGAGTGGAGGCAGGGAGTTGGCTCATAGAGCTATTGAGAAGACCTGGCTCCTAGGATGAGCTTTGCTGCATAGCTATGATGATGAGCAAGTCCCTGCACATTCAGAGCTTTTGAGTCACCTTTAAAACAATGCTATGATTTTTCTCAACAATAAAAATTTCCACAACTCTATACTAAACAAGGAAAATGGGTTACAGCTGCTGCAGAAGACTTCTGGCTACAAGTTAACCTATAGAAGGGCCACACCAATCAGACAGACTCAGGGTGGTGGGCATAGCCACCTGGGGACAGGCCCACGGTCCCCACCACTTGAATGACTGGGTCACTGGAGAACATGACTGCCATCCTCATCCCTGTTTCCCTCCTCTCCCTTCTTCACCCTGAGACTAGATTTTTTTCTAATTTGTAAGAGGAAAAAGTATATGCTTTCTCCCTAGTTTCTGAAGGAATCAGTGTTGGTGACTAGAACGAACTCAAATTCTTGAAAGTAAATCAACATTTAGATAATCACCATCCCTCTGCCAACCTTTTGAAAAATGTTAACTTACACAGTTTGATCTCATACCTTGTCTTTAACAATTTATTTTATCATTCTTTTTTTTTTTTTTTGAGTTGGAACCTCACTCTGTCACCCAGGCTGGAGGGCAGTGGAACACCTCTTGGCCACCGCAGCCTCAACCTGCTGGGCTCTGGTGATCTTTCCGCCTCAGTCTTCCAAGTAGCCAGAACTACAGGTGCGTGCTACCACGCCCAGCTAATTTTTGATTTATTGTAGAGACAAGGTCTCGTCAAGTTGCCTGGGGTGGTCTCGAATCCACGTTAGTTGACTCCTCATTCTATGGCCCTGAGTCATTCTTGAGATATCATAGTACTCAGGGCCATAGAATGAGGGATCAATTAAATAGAAAGTCCTACCATGATAAGATTACTAATCTAATGGAAGAGACAAATCAGAGGGGAAAAATCTCGAAAAACACAGATAAGAGGCACAGAAATGCATACACAACTAAACACAACTCTACAGAGTTAGTACAGACTTGAAGAAAGTTGATGAACTGAATAGTGTACTATGCATTCAAAGAGAAATTACTGAGCATGCACATTTTTCTGGAAACAATTAATTAGTATTTCTCTTTTTTCAACCCCAAATCTAAACATTGCTAATTCTGCTCTCTACCTAAAGAGTGATCATTTTTAAATTTTATTTTATTTATTTATTTTAGTATAGAGATGTGCGATACAAGTGAAGGGTACTACATAAATAGACTGCATACAGGTGAAGTTTGGGCTTCCAACCAGCCCTCAGTCCCCCTGGTAGCGGACCAGGTACCCTCTGTGTTGTCACATGCCCCCTACTCTCCTCTGTCCCTCCCTCCCCTAGCAGTGCCCAGAGACTGCCAATCCCTCCCTTAGGCGAGAGTGATCATTTTTAATTTGTTTATACTTTCAAACATATATAAAAGTGGGCCTTTTGTAAAACTAATAACTAATTCACAAATTTATATAATGAATAGTATAATAATCCCCATGTACCCATTATTCAACAATTGTCAACTCAAGGCCATTACTATTTTATCTTCACTATCCCCCCATTGGCTTCCTCCCCCTCATGCAGTTTTGAAGTAAATTCCAGGCATAATAATTTCAACCATGGCCAAGCTCGGTAGTGGTTCATGCCATAGTCCCAGCACTTTGGGAGGCAAGGGCGGGAGAATCACTTGAGCCAGGAGTTTGAGACCAGCCTGGGCAACATAGTAAGCATCATCTCTACAAAAAATACAAAAATTAGCTGGGCATGGTGGCGCATGCCTGTAGTCCAAGCTGCTCAGGAGGCTGAAGCAGAAGGATCACCTAAACCCAGAAGGTCAAGGTTGTGGTGAGTCATGGTTATGTCAACACCCTCCAGCCTGGGAGACAGAGTGAGACTCCAGAGGTTGAGGCAGAAAGATCACCTGAGCCCAGGAGGTCAAGGTTGTGGTGAGCCATGATCGTGTCACTGCACCCCAGCCTGGGAGACAGAGTGAGACTCCAACTCAAAACAAACAAACAAAATAAACTGTAAATCTTTTATACGTAACTCTAAAAGATAAAAACTCATTTTTGACATAATCGCTTCACAATTAAAATTAATAATTTCATCATATCCAGCTGATCATGTTTTAGGCAGCAAATGAAAAATGTTGACTATTTTCACAGGCTCTGTGGTTAAACAGGCCATGTTTAACTGATAAGTTAACATGTTTGCTGACAAGATCCCAGAAAGTGGGTGATGATACCTCACAGCAAACCTAAGTTTTATTATTTATTTATTCTGCACTTCAGGGTAGGAAATCGTCAGAATAAGCTTTCCATGAAAGGAAGATAAGACAGCCTGCCTTCTCATGAATGATTACACTTTGGACAAATAATACTTCATGCAATGAGCTGATGTCATGATGTCACATGTTGCCTCAGAGCTACACACACAGCTCTGGAATGTGAGTGAGCACTATGGTAAAAAAAAAACAAAACAAGATAAACCGGGCTTGGTGGCTCAGCCTTAATCCCGCACCTTGGGAGGCTGAGGTGAGTGGATTGCCTGAGCCCATGGGTTTGAGACCCACCTGGGCAACTTGGCGAGACCTCATCTCTATAATAAATCAAAAAATTAGCCGGGCGTGGTAGCACGCGCCTGTAGTTCCAGCTACTTGGAAGGCTGAGGTGGAAGGATTGCCGGAGCCCAGCAGGTCGAGGCTGCGGTGGCCGGGAGCAGCCACTGCGCTCCAGTCTGGGCGACAGAGTGAGACTTCAACTCAAAAAAACAAAAACAAAAAACAAGACAAAACAAACAAACAAACAAAAAACCCAAAAAACAAAAACAAAATGTGTAGGTCCAGAGCACAGCCCGGAAGCAACAGTCTACAGGAGCAACAGTTACTAATGCTGTTGGTTTCTGGTTTGGGAGAAATGTTTTAGGAACTTATTCGACATATAATAACACATTCAGTGCTATTCATAAGGATTTGAAGAAAAAATGAAGGGAGTCATATTTTTTTAAAAAGTGTTTTAGTTATAAGAGATATATGCATATTTCCCATATTCCTTTGTTACGACCAGTGAATGCTCCTTTAAAGGATGTTATATAAACATAGGTCAATTTACACCATTCCTAAAGATTCATGTGCAAAGAAAAACTATTTTAAAGGCTTTAAAAGAGAGCACATTTTATCAAGATAATAATTATTAATATTTCCCTAATATTTGCTATTCGGAATCTAAACTTTTGAACATGCTTTTTTTTCCTTAAAATTCCAGACAAGGCTTGCATGAGGGTGGCATACTCTTGGAGCTATGCACACCTTTTCACTCCTGCGCCATTATTGCAATAGCCACCTAACTGGTTTTGATGTCATCATCCCACCCCTTCACACTGAGCTGTCTTCCTAAAGCACATATCCGGTTCTGCCACTTCATTAGTGGATATTTAGTGCTTCCATTATCTTCCCCCAATCCCTCAGTTCCTTAGCATAGCATTCAAAGTTCTCTGTGACACCATCAATTCAAATGATGCCATCATACTATGACTTCCTCTGTTCCTAAAGCTCTTACCAAAGTTATTGAACAAACTTATTTTCCTCTGCTCTCCACCTGCTGCATTCTCTGTTCTCCAAGCACATCACTAATAAATATTTTTAGAACATAGGCCATATTTCTCCAAGCACTGAACCACTAAACTCACTTCTAGAGTAAGAGTCATATAACCCAGTGTTTAAGAACTACTCTTCATTTCAGACTGGATCGAATCCTGGCTCTGTCATCTACTAGATGTGTGACTTTGAGAAAAATTAATCTTCCTGAGGCACAAATTTCCTTCAGCTCTAAAATAGGATAATGGTTGTACATTTCTCATAGAGTTGCTAGGAGGACTCAGTTGGATTAGTCATGGAAAAGACGTAGCACAGTTCCTGGCACATAATAAGCATCTGATATGATATCCCTTATCCCCACATTTCAATCTGTTAAGGTCCATCTATCTGTCAAGATCCAGCTTAGTTGATGCCACCCCTTGAAGCCATTCCAGTTCTCCAGGTGAAAGTCATCTTTTCTCTCCCAAGACCTCACAGATTATTCATACCTCTTTCTCAGCCCTACTTCCTGCATTATAATTATATACATATACACGTCTTCTCTGCTCTGCTTTACTGAACCCCTGCCATGTGCTACATACCACAAGTACCATGGGGAATAAAAGATGGAGAAAACTTGGTTCTTTGCCATACAAATGCTCACAATCTAGTTAGCAAACAGACAAGGGCAATTCAAATATAATTTGCCAATGTTTGTTGAAGAAAGTTGAGGCTCATTATCATCATGATAATGTTGTTTTCCTGAGATTCTCTTTTACAGAATAAACTCAAAGTACAGGGTTGATTTTAAACTCAGGACCATTTCCCACCTACTTAGCAGAGTTTACCTCTTGAGAGCAAATACAATGAAATATAGTTGTGCATAGCTGAATTTAGTGTACTCTCAAGGGAGAAGTACTACTGGTGATATGGTCAGATTCAAATGATACCATCATATATGACTTCCTCTTGCTCCAAAGCTTTTACCAAAATAAATACACAAAATGTTGAATTTAAAGCATGGCATAGGGCTATAAATTGCTGCTAGCCTCCTTTCCCTGAGGAAGTAGTTGTGATGAGCATTCTTGGTGTATCTGTAAATCAAGACAAAACGGATGGTAAAGGCTGCATGCTGCATCCTCTAATCCTGTCTAGAGACAAGTCAAGGCCACGACATAAAGAACTAGCACTGGGCTTTAGCAAATAAATGCTGGCAATCTTAACTGCTGAAAGAATCCCTTGTCTTCTACCAAATGATGGTTTAAGTCACTGCCAGATTCTCAATGTCATCAGGACTTCAAGTGAGGCTGTTCAGGCTCCTGCCTCACCCAAATACCAGAAGATGACACCTATAACCTACCACAAGAGGAAACAACGCAGCTGGACAGCATATTTTGACCATGTGAACTTGGGCACGTCATCGGTGTGACTTCTCATAAAATGACTGTCCTGGGTTGCTCTCCTAGGCGAGGTGTCCACCCCTTTCTCCTGCTACCCTCCACACCAGGCTGACTGAGCACTGCAACACTGTGGCGGGACAAGGCTGGTTTCCTTACTGTATCTCAAGTTCTAACTCTGGACAACTGGGGGAGAAGACCACCAGTTCCTTGTTTCTGAACATAACATGTTTTGAAACATATCCCAAAGGCAAATGTCTGAAAGTCAAACAATAGGCTTAAATGTGTTAAGGGCACTTCATTTTCAAAAAGCTAAAACTATACAATTTCCAATTATAGTTCATATTTTAATCACAGTATCAAAATGTATTTTTAGCATTTATAGATAGTCTTTTCTTCTTAACCAATGGATATATGTCAACTGGCATGTGACTAAATTCAGATAAGGCTAAGGATTCATTGCTGTCAGTACTGTGCTCATTTTGCCTTGTTGGCAGCACGTTTATGAGAGTGATGCTTCTAATAGCATCATTGGTCTCATTTTTCCACTCTTCTCATTTTTATTTTTATTTATTTTTATTTTATTTATTTATTTTTTTGAGTTGGAGTCTCACTCTGTCACGCAGACTGGAGTGCAGTGGCCGCTCCCGGCCACCGCAACCTCGACCTGCCAGGCTCCGGCGATCCTTCTGCCTCAGCCTTCCGAGTAGCCGGAATTACAGGCATGCGCTACCATGCCCGGCTGATTTTTTTATTTATTGTGGAGGTGAGGTCTCGCCAAGTTGCCCAGGCGGGTCTCGAACCCGCAGGCTCAGGCAATCCACTCACCTCAGCCTCCCAAGGCGCGGGATTATGGGCTGAGCCACCGGGCCCGGCTCTCATTTTCATTTTTACAGAAAAAGAGGAAAATATTCAACTTGTCATAAAAACACCTTTGTGCCAACACCGAGAGCAACACTGGCAAGGTTGCACAATGAACATGACAGAGGTTGCCACACTGCAACAGCACAAATGATGGATGAGAGTCTGAATGTAAGACGAGACTAGGGAGAAATTGTCAGTACTGCAGGACTACATTGCTCTGTGTGGGTTCCAGTCTCTTTACATGTGCATGATCTCATTTGGTCATTACCTCACTCTTTCGTCTCATTCCATGTCCTTCTTTAGTTTTAAGGAAGAACAGCAAGGATGGCAAGATGGTGGGAATCAGTATTTGCTTAGTGTGAATTATTATTTCTCCTACTTAATATGATAAATACTGAGTAACTACATAACCATCTAATGAGATATTAAGAAGAAAGATATATTAAAGGAGCTCTTTTCACAAGGACCATAGAAAGCACAAAAAACAACATCACAGAGATAATAAGAGATGTACACACCAGAGACTGTGGAAATTGCTGTTGGTTCCCACAAGTCACCTGAAGAAGTCTAGACTCTCAGCCCTTCAAGGGACTGAACAAGCTGCCCTTCACGTAGAGTGGGCTCTTCAACCCCAGACATGCTCAACAGAGTTTCACTCAATGCCTTACACAGAATAGCTCCTTAGCAGTTTTTTCTTTTCTTTTTTTTTTTTGAGTTGGAGTCTCACTCGGTCGCCCAGACTGGAGTGCAGTGACCGCTCCCGGCCACCGCAGCCTCACCTGCTGGGCTCAGGCGATCCTTCCTCCTCAGCCTTCCGAATAGCTGGAATTACAGGCATGCGCTACCACACCCAGATGATTTTTTGATTTATTGTAGAGATGAGGTCTCGCTGCCCAGGCGGGTCTCGAGCCCGCGGGCTCAGGCAGTCCACTCACCTCAGCCTCCCAAAGGTGCGGGATTACAGGCTGAGCCACCGAGCCCGGCTTCCTTAGCATTTTAAAAAATTAAAACAGAGACCTGATTCTAACAGAACGTATCCACTTACATGAGTACCTAGAGTAGTCAAAATCATAGAGACAGAAAATCGAACGATGGTTGCCAGGGGCGGGGGAGAGGAGGAATGGGAGTTATTGTTTAATGGATATAGAGTTTCAGTGCAAGATGAAAAGAACTCTGGAAATGGTACTGGTGGTTGGAGAACAATACGCTTAATAATATACTTAATAACATGCTTAATGAAGCTTAGTGCCACTGAACTGCATACTTCAAAATGTACTTTAACATGGTACATTTTGTGTTATGTATATTTTACCACAGTAAAAAAACAAAATAGAATAATGAAAAAATAATAAATAGGCTGGGCACGGTGACTCAAGCCTGTAATTCCAGCACTTTGGGAGGCCGAGGTGAGAGGATTACCTGAGCACACAGGTTCGAGATCAGCCTGGGCAACTTGGCGAGAGCTCATCTCTACAATAAATCAAATTAGCTGGGCGTGGTAGCGTGCACCTGTAGTTCCGGCTACTTGGAAGGCTGATGTAGAATGCCAAGCAATACAAAACAAATTGTTAAGGGCACATACATAGGTAGGTAAAATTAGGAAGACCAGCACGGGAATAATTGATTCAAATTTCAGAAACGTGGTTATTGGGGATGCAGGAAGGAGAATACAGTAGGGGATGGTTCCACAAGGGATTTCAACCATTTTTGTGAAGTTTTATATTTAAATTGGGTCATGGATACATAGGCGATTATGTTATTATCCTTTCTACCTTTTTGTATTTCATAATAAAATATTAATAAAAATTAAAAAGAAATTTAAATTACAGGATAGACATAGAGGCAAAAAGTAAAAATGTAAATTAAAAAATGAAACAGGGCCAGATGCAGTGGCTCACACCTGTAATCCTAGAACTTTGGGAGGTGGAGGTGAGAGGAATGCCTGAGCCCAGGAGTTCAAGACCAACCTGGGAAACTTGGCAAGACCTTGTCTCTACAATAAATCAAAAAATTAGCCAGGTAGTATAGTACCTGCCTGTAGTTCCAACTACTTGGAAGGCTGAGGGGGAAGGATTGCCTGAGCCCAGCAGGTCGAGGCTGCAGTGAACATGAATGTGCCACTGCACTCCAGCCTGGGTGACAGAGTTACACTCCAATCTCAAAAAAAAAAAGAAATAGAAGATCGACAATTGCCTGCAGGAATGGACTGCAAGAGTCCTGCCTTTCTTGTACTGACTAAGAACTATGCCCAGCTCTCCCCGCTGCCACTGCCCCCCAGACTTGGAAGATTTGTTTTTGTTAAGATATTTTTATTATGAAAATATTATATTGACAAAAATATAATTACCATATTTAAAGAATAATAATAAAACAGACTTCTTTGAACCCTTGACTCCAGAAAAATAACACCAGTACTGCTGGCACTCCAGGTATGCTGTCTCTGATCACAATCCCAACAGATATGCTGTTATTCTGAATTTTGTGTTTATTATTCCTAGCCTCTCTTTCTTTAACATTTTGCCTTTCGCCAGGCTCGGTGGCTCAGCCTGTAATCCCGCGCCTTTGGGAGGCTGAGGTGAGTGGATTGCCAGAGCCCGCAGGTTCGAGATCCGCCTGGGCAACTTGGCGAGACCTCATCTCTACAATAAATCAAAAAACTAGCCGCGCATAGTAGCGCGCACCTGTAATTCCGGCTACTTGGAAGGCTGAGGCGGAAGGATCGCCGGAGCCCAGCAGGTCGAGGCTGTGGTGGCCGGGAGCGGCCACTGCACTCCAATCGGGCGACAGAGTGAGACTCCAACTCAAAAAAGAAAAGAAAAAAGAAAAAAATAAAGAAAATAAAATTTTGCCTTTCTTTTGTGTGTGTGTGTGAGAAAGCAGGATTTATTGAGAGGACAGGAAATCTCCCACAGTGGGAGGGGACCTGAAGGGATTGCCCACCTTTCTTTTTAATCTAATCATATATTGTATATTTAAAAATATATTTAGCTTTGTGTGTGTTTAACTTACATACTATGTGGAATCATAATACGACTTATTTTTTTTTAATGAAAAATGCTTGAGAAATTTATCCATGTTGATAAGATTTTGCTGTAGTGAACAGTACTGCTGGGATTATCCTTAAACATATCTCCTGAGATCTATGTGCAAGACTGTCTCTAGAATAAACACCACGGAGGGAAATGATTGGTCATGGGGTATGCCCATTTACAACTTTATTAGATAATGTCTGATTGTTTTCCAGAGTGGTTGTGCCAATTTACAATCCCACCAGCAGTGTATGAGAGTCCCTGTTGCGCCATAACCTTACCAACACTTGGTGTTGACAATTAGCTTTTGCCAGTTGGTTGAGAATAAAAACAGGATCTGTGCTTTTAATTTCCATTTCCCTGCTTGCTAATGAAGTTGAAGTTATTTCCATATTATTGGTCATCCATTTTCTTGCTTCTGTGAAATATCTGGTTCTTCGTTTTGCTCATTTTTCTTTTGGGCATATTGTTTTTCTTCTTATTAACTTCCTAGGAATTCATTATGCATTCTAGATATATTATGTAAGCTGTAAGTTCCCAGTTGTGACTTGTTTTTTCACTTTTTTACTCTTCTGTGATGAAGAATATCCCTAAATTTTATTATAGTTAAATTTGTTCATTATTTTTTCTTTTCTTTTTTTTTTTTTGGTGTATGTGTGTGTTGTTTAATAAATATGTATCTACTCCAAAGTATTAAATATATTGTTCTAAAAGTTTTTCCTTTGCATTAAGTTCGTAATACATTCGGAATTTTTTGTGTGTTTGGTATAAGGCAAGAATCCAATTTCTCTTTTTCTATACAAATTTCCTGTCTACAGCCATACCACCCTGAACGTGCCCAATCTTGTCCATATGGATCACCAGTTGTTCCAGTCTCATTTACTTAAGAGTCTATCCTTTCCCCATTTATCGTTAATACCACTTCTATCATATATTACATTTCTATACATATATGGATTTATTTTTTAGGCGCTTTATTTGGTTCTACTGGTCTATTTTCTAACCTTGCACCAATTCAATTGTGTCTTAATTACAGCTCTAAAGCCAGTCTTGATGTCTGGTTAGACAAGTTCTTCCACTTTGTTTTTATTTTTAAATGCCTTGGCTGTCCTTAGTGCTTTGCTGTTCCATATGAATGCTAAAATGAAGTCATCAAAGTCTTTTTGTTTTAAGTACACACACACACACACACACACACACACACACACACACACACACACACACATACACACACATAAACTCTGTTAGGATTTTACTGAAATTCCTCGTGAAGTGCTGACAATTGTTTGAATTTAATTCCTTTTAAAGAGAGGCAGTTGTTGCATGAATCCAAAAGGCATGAATGATATTTACTATAGGGGTTTTTTTTTGGATTTATGAAGTTCCCTTCCATTTCTAGTTAAAGTGTTTTTTCTTTTTATCAAGGATATTGATTTATGTCAAAAACTTTTCTTGAAGTAACTAAGATAAACGTGTGTTTTTTTCCCCCTTTAATTTGTTAGAATCATAAACTACAATAATAGACTTCCTTGTATTCCAGGATACTCCCAATTTAGTTGTTACACATTATCATTTTTTATATACTCTAGCTATTACTAACATTTTCTTTAGAATTTGCATGTATGTAAGTAAGATTGAACTGTTATTTTCCTTGCTGTACAGATCTTGCTTGGCTTTGGTATCAAGACTATTCCATACATTCATTTACTCAACAATTTGGTTTTTTTGGTAGCCCCTACATACAAGGTACCATTTTGCCCACTTAAACATATCATGAACAAAAATAAAAATATCCCTATCCTGGCTGGGCATAGGGGCTCACACCTGTAATCCCAGCACTTTGGGGGATGAAAGTGAGAGGATTGTCTGAGTCCAGGGGTTCAAAACCTCGTCTATACAGTAAATTAAAAAATTAGCCAGGCTTGGTGGTGCACAACTGTGGTTCCAACTACTTGGAAGGCTGAGGTGGAAGGATCGCTTGAGCCCAGCAGGTGGAGGCTGGGGTGGCTATGAACATGCCACTGTACTCTAACCTGGGCAACAGAGTGAGACATTGCTCAAAAAAAAAGTCTTTTTTAAACTTAAAAAAAATTATAACACACATGCAAAGATTCGCAAATCATAAGAGTCTAATGACTTGCCACTAAGTGAAGAGAACATGTATGACTCCCATGTAGGTCAAGAAACAGAACATCACTAGCACATCTTGAGCCCCTCAAACTCTAGCTTTCCACCTCCTGTTTCACTGGCATTATCTTTATCACCACTGGTTACTTTTCTCTGTTTTGAACTTTATGAAACAAAATAATATAATGTGTATTCTTTTGTGGTTGGTTTCATTTGTTCAATATTATATTTGTGAGGGACATCCAAGTTGTTGCTGTAGTTTATTATTTTTATTGTGGCTGTAGTTTATTATTTTTATTGCTATATGGTATTTCATTACATGAATATACCAGAATTCATTTTTCCATTCTACTGTTGATGAATATTTGTATGGTTTCTAGCTTGGGGCTATCAAATAATGTCAATGTGGATGTTGCTTTCTTTTTATTTTGAAATGATTTCAAACTTATAGAACATTTCAAGAGTAGTACAAAGAACGTTTTTTTCCTAAAGTATTTGAGACTAAATTGCTGAATGATGTCCTGAATACTTAGAATTTAGTATATACTTTCTAACAATGGGGTTTTCTTATTTTCTCACTTAACCACAATATACTAATTAAATGCAGGAATTGTACATTAATTTATTACCACCTAATCCACAGACCTCCATTCAATGACCTCCAATTGTCCCAGTAATGTATTTCATAGGAAAGTACTCCAGTCTGGGATCACATGTTTCATTTAGCTTTCATGTCTCTCTATTTATTTAGAGACAAGATCTCACTCTGTCACTCAGGCTGGAGTGCAGTGGTGCTATCATGGCTCACTGCAACATTGAACTCCTGGCTTCAAGCAGTCTTATCAATCAGTCTCCCAAAGTGTTAGAATTACAGGCATGAGCCACCGCACCCAGTCTCTTCTTTCTCATTTATTTATTTACTTACTTACTTACTTATTCATTCATTCATTCATTCATTTATTTTTGAGTCACAGTCTCACTCTGTCGCCCAGGCTGGAGTGCAGTGGCATGCTCACCGCCACCGCAGCCTCGACCTGCTGGGCCCCGGCGATCCTTCCCGCCTCAGTCTTCCAAGTAGCCGGAACTACAGGCACGCACTACCATGCCCGACTGGTTTTTGATTTGTTGTAGAGACGAGGTCTCACCAAGTTGCCCGGGCTGATCGCGAACCCGTGGACTCGGGCAATGCACTCGCTTCGGCCTCCCAAAGTGCTGGGATTACAGGCTGAACCACCAAGCCTGGCATTTTCTCTCTCTCTCTCTCCAATTAAATTTTTGCTCCGGCTGCCGGTGACGGCTGAAAATGGGCCAGAAGCTCCACCGACCTCCATTTTCAGGACTAGTTGATTCGGCAGGTGAGTTGTTGTTGTCTCCTCTTTCTCTTTTCATGACCCTAACCCCTTACAGGCCAGTTATTTTGCATAGTGCACTCAATTTTAGTTATTCTGATATTTCCTCATGTCACGTAGAAGTAACGTCTTGCAGGCAAGAATCTCAAGGAAAAACGCTCTTCTCATTGCATCCTGTCAGGTGGTAAATGATTTCAAGTTGTACCATTACTGAGGATGTTCACTATGATAAGTTTATTTTTATTTTTTATTGTCAAGATGTGGAGTACGGTTCAGGGTAAGGTATATAAATGTTCATTATGGATGTATTCTTGTTGATGAGGTGCCATCGTCCCCCTCCCAGCAGTTTCCCTCAACTGCCAATCCCACCTCCCCCCATAAATTTATCAAGATGCTTCCCAAAAAGTTTCCCCTCCATAAAGTTACTCTTTTCCCTTTGTAATTAATATCAAGGAGACCTTGACACTATGCAAATATCCTGCTTAGTTTTAGCATCCATCAAAGATTTTTGTAGCCGGGCTCGGTGGCTCAGCCTGTAATCCCGCACCTTTGGGAGGCTGAGGTGAGTGGATTGCCTGAGCCCGCGGGTTCGAAACCCGCCTGGGCAGCGAGAACTCATCTCTACAATAAATCAAAAAATCAGCCGGGCGTGGTAGCGCGCGCCTGTAATTCCGGCTACTGGGAAGGCTGAGGCGGAAGGATCGCCGGAGCCCAGCAGGCGAGGCTGCGGTGGCCGGGAGCGGCCACTCACTCCAGTCTGGGCGACAGAGTGAGACTCCAACTCAAAAAAAAAAAAGATTTTTGTATGTATCAATTATTAGTGTGGTGTGTGCCAAATGAGTTTTTTCATCATTCTTTCTGCATATGTTAAATGGAATTCTACTGTAGGATGAGCTGTGTCATTTCTATTTACTAATTTTTTTCAATATTCGTTTACATGTATGTGGACCCATAGATATTCATTTTAACTTATGGGTTATATTCCATGACTGTGATTATTTGTTTTGTTGCTCCTGTTACCCCAGATTTGGGTATTGGGAGCTCCTTCTAGTTGGCCTCTGTGTCCTTTTGACGTATCTATATCATATTCTGATATGGCACAAAAAAGATGTTCAGGCTCATCTTTTCCTTTCCCTGCCTCAAGCCTAGAACCAGTCATTTCTCCAGGGAACTCTTACCTTTTATTGAAGGTGAAAATATGGCCACTAGATGCACTCACTGCTACTGGAGTATCAGCCAATAGAACTAAGAAATTTATAAATGTACAAACATACATGCATATACATTGGTATCTAATAAAAACCATAAGTTCATTCTACAATATATTTGTTTGCTCACTCCTAGGACATACATAAAACACATAAAGTTTCTGAATTACTAACATATGTTCCTGTGAAACACAAATTTACTTACTAAAGTACAGTCCTTTTTTTGTTTTTAGTCTCACAGCATATAGATAAAATATTTTTTTTCAAAGTTATTTAGGTTAGTTCCCTTTCCTCTTCAGCTTGGTTGTTTTATTCATTTGTAATACAATTAGGCTCATTTGTCACTACTTGTATTCAGTTTGGGGTTTCATATCCACTATACACACACACAGACACACAACATATACACCTGGTGTCAAATCAATTTCAGTGGGGGGGAGTAAGTTATGAAGTTATTTTATCTTATCTTATTTTATTTTATTTTGGGACAGAATCTCACTCTGTCACCTAGGCTGGGATGCAGTGGTACAGTTCCAGCCCATTGCAGTCCCAACTTCCTGGGTTCAAGTGATACACCCATTTCAGCCTCCCCAGTAGCTGGGACTACAGGTCCGCACCACCACACCTGGCTAATTTTTGTATTTTTTTTGAGTTGGAGTCTCACTCCTTCACCCAGGCTGGAGTGCAGTGGCATGCATGCTCACAGTCACCCCAGCATCGACCTGCTGGGCTCCGGCAATCCTTCCACCTCAGCCTTCCAAGTAGCCAGAACTACAGGCGCGCTACGATGCCTGGCTATTTTTTTTTATTTTATTGTAGAGACAAGGTCTAACCAAGTTGTCCAGGCTGGTCTTGAACCTGCGGGCTCAGGCAATCCACTCACCTTGGCCTCCCAAAGTGCTGGGATGACAGGCTGAGCCACCGAGCCTGGCCTAATTTTTGTATTTTTGGTAGTGATGAAGTCTCACTATGTTGCCCAGGCTAGTCTCAAACTCCTGGGCTCAAGTGATCATCCCACCTCAGCCTCCAAAAGTGCTGGGATTACAGGTGTGAGCCACTATGCCCAGCCCAAAAAGTTTTTCTTAATGGATGATGATAAAGTAGCAGATATCCCAGCCTGGGTAACATAGTAAGACCTAATCTTCAAAAATTAAAAAATAAAAATAACCAGGCATGGTGGCATGTTCCTGTAAGTCCTAGCTACTTGGGAGGCTGAGACAGGAGAATCACTTGAGACCAGGGGTCCAAGGCTGCAGCGAACTATGCTCATGCCACTGCAGTACACCCTGGATGACACAACAAGATCCTGTCTCTAAAAAAAGGTGGGGAGGGTCTTCACTAGAAATCCTATAGACTTTTATAAAACAGTAAGAACAACTTGATGCTGATAAATTTGAAATTTTAAGTGAAATGTCTGTAGTCCTTGACATGTAGTTATGTTTTTCTTTAATTTCTGATATTGGTAAATTGTATTTCTCTGTTTCTTGGTCAGTTTAACAGGTTTATCAGTTTTTTCATTCTTTTCAATTATCCAACTTTTGCTTGCATTGGTTTTTCTCTAGATAGTGTTTTTTATTTCATTGAATTCTGCCCTTCATTATTTCTCTCCTACTTATTGTGGGTTTCATTTGTTCTTTTCTAGCTTTTTTTTACCTTTTAAAGATATAGTTTAGATAACTTACTTTAGACTTCTTTTCTTTTCTAATAAAAGCATTCAAAGTTATAAATTTCCCTCTAAGCACAGCTTGACCTGCATTCCACAAATATTGATATGTTGTGTTTTCATTATCATTCGGTTCAAATATTTTCTAATTTTCCTAATGTTTTTTCTGTAATGCATAGATTATTTAGAATTGTTTAATTTCCAAATATTTGGACATTTTCTAAACATCATATATGTTATTGAATTCTAATTTGATTTCATTGTGGTCAGAGAATATATTCT
The DNA here is from genome assembly GCF_000164805.1 of Carlito syrichta. Taxonomy (NCBI): domain Eukaryota; kingdom Metazoa; phylum Chordata; class Mammalia; order Primates; family Tarsiidae; genus Carlito; species Carlito syrichta. Next base: position 222,863 of record NW_007252912.1, on the reverse strand, counting down.
GTATTATTTCAACCCCTGTATATTTATTGAGACTTGTTTTATGGCTCAGCACATTGTTTATCTTAGTGAGTCTTATATTTGCACCTGAAAAAAATGTGTATTCTGCCATTGTTGGGTACCATGTTCTATGTTAGCTAATTCAAGTTGGTTGAAAGTGTTCTTCAGATCATCTAAAGCTTTACTACGTTTCTATTTACTTGTCCTATCACTTAATGAGAGAAGAGTGTTGAAATCTCCAACTATATCTATAGATTTGTGTATCTGTAGTTGCTTTACATATTTTAAAGTTCTGATATTGAGTGCATTCACATTTAAAATTGTTGTATTTTCTTTACGAATTAACCCTTTATCATTTCCTGTTCAGAAATCTACTTCACCTATTAATATAGTTACTCTAACTCTCTTCTTATTACTGTTAGTATTATTTTTCCATCCTTTTACTTTTAAACCTGTCTTCATATTTTAAATGTATTTTTGTAACATACAGTTGAATATTACTTTTTTCACAGTTGGACAATCTTTGTCCCTGTAACTGGAGTATTTAAACCATTTATATTTCATGTAATTATCTATGTGGTTAGGATATACCATTAATTCTTTCTTGCTTTTTTCTTCATGTGCTTACTCCATATGGATAGAGTACCATTTTATCTCTGTCAGCTTATTAACTATACTTCTTTGCCTTATTCATGTTTTTGTTTTTGTTTTTTTTGTGTTGGAGTCTCACTGTCACCCAGACTGGAGTGCAGTGGCCGCTCCCGGCCATCGCAGCCTCGACCTGTTGGGCTCCGGCGATCCTTCCGCCTCAGCCTTCCAAGTAGCTGGAACTACAGGTGCGTGCTACCACACCCAGCTAATTTTTTATTTTTGTAGAGATGTGGTCTCGCCAAGTTGCCCAGGCGAGTCTTGAACTCGCGGGCTCAGGCAATTCACTCACCTCGGCCTCCCAAAGTGCTGGGATTACAGGCTGAGCCACCGAGCCCGGCCTGCCTTATTCATGTTTTTAAGTGGTTGTTCTAGGGTTTCCAATAGGCATTTTTAAACTTATCATAGCCTACCTTTAGACAGTATTAACCACTTCATGTGCAATATAAAGACTTAACAACAAAATACTTCCATTTTCTGTTTCTTTGTGCCATTGTTGTTATATCTTTCACCTTTATATATGCTATAGCCCACAATTTATTGTTATTTTTACTTCTTAAAACATTTTAAAATCACATATTTACAAATTCTGGTGTTCTTCATGTTTCTTTGTGTAGATTCAAGTTTCTATCTAGTTTCATGTTCCTTCGGCCTAAAGAATTTTCCTTCACATTTTTTTCCCTTCTCATTTTTTTATAGTACGGATATGCTGATAACAAATTTCTTCTACTTTTCATTTTGTTTAAAAATATCTTTATAGCCGGGCTCGGTGGCTCAGCCTGTAATCCCACACCTTTGGGAGACTGAGGTGAATGGAT
>NW_007252912.1:220530-221380 GCF_000164805.1 Carlito syrichta | reverse complement strand
GGATCGCCAGAGCCCAGCATGTCGAGGCTGCGGTGGCCGGGAGTGGCCACTGCACTCCAGTCTGGGCAACTGAGTGAGACTTAAATACTTAAAATACTTTTAAATACTTAAAAGAGTTCTCAATATTGGAACAAAAAGTCTAAATACCCAGTAGAAAAACATGAGAAATCATAAAATTCACAGGGCTTATAGAACACCAACACAAGAGAGAAAATAAATTAATTAATAAACAAAGCAACCAGATAATAACCAGCAGGACAAATAAAATAGTATCTTATATATCATTATGAACCCTGAATATAAATGGTCTTGATGCCCCCACTAAAGAGTTATAGATTGGCAGAATTAATTTAAAACACACAGACCAGGCTTGGTTGGTAAGCCTGTAATCCCAGCACTTTGGGAGGCCAAGGCAAGTGAATTGCCTGAGGCCACGGGTTTGAGACCAGTCGGACAACTTGGTGAGACCTTGTCTCTACAATAAAATAAAAAATTAGCCAGGCATGGTAGCACACACCTGTAGTTCTGGCTACTTGGAAGGCTGAGGCAGACAGATCGCCGGAGCCCAGCAGGTCAACGCTGGGGTGGCTGTGAGTGTGCCGCTGTACTCCAGCCTGGGTGAGAGAGTGAGACTCCAACTCAAAACACACACACTCTGGGCTCAGTGGCTCAGTCTGTAATCCCGCGCCTTTGAGAGGCTGAGGTGAGTGGATTGCCTGATCCCACAGGTTCGAGATCCGCCTGGGCAACTTGGCGAGACCTCATCTCTACAATAAATCAAAAATGAGCCGGGTGTGGTAGTGCATGCCTGTAATTCCAGCTACTCGGAAGGCTGAGGCAGAAGGATCGC
>NW_007252912.1:210722-220510 GCF_000164805.1 Carlito syrichta | reverse complement strand
TGGGAGGTTGAGGTGAGTGGACTGCCTGAGCCCGTGAGTTCGAGACCTGCCTGGGCAACTTGGCGAGACCTCATCGCTACAATAAATTAAAAAAATGAGCCGGGCATGGTAGCGCGCGCCTGTAGTTTCAGATACTTGGAAGGCTGAGGCAGAAGGATCGCCAGAGCCCAGCAGGTTGAGGCTGCGGTGGCCAGGAGGGGCCACTGCACTTCAGTCTGGGTGACAGAGTGAGACTCCAACTCAAACACACACACACACACACACACAAACACACACACACACACACACATACACACACATGCACACACACAATCTGACATCTCCTGTCTTCAAAATACCCACTTAACACACAAAGACTCCTACAGACTCAAAGTAAAGAAATGAGGAAAAACATTTCACACACATGGAAACCCAAAATGAGCAGGAGTAGCCATTCTCATACCAGATAAAACAGACTTTAAATTAACAATAGTCTAAAAGACCAAGATGATTATTATATAATGATGAAGAGATCAATTCAACAAGAAGGCATAACAATTCTAAATATATATGCACCTAATACAAGAGTCCCCAGCTATATAAAACAAATTCTACTAGACCTAAAAAAGAGATAGACAGCAACACAATAATAGTGGGATGCTTCAACTTTCCACTGACAGCAAATAGACAGATCTTCAAGGCAGAATGTCAACAAAAAAACAGGAGTTAAACTGGATCTTAGAGCAAATGGAACAAACATTTACAGAATATTCCACCCCAAAACTACAAAATATACATTTTTCTCATCAACACACAGAACAGTCTCCAAGATAGACCATATGGTAGGCCACAAATCCAGTCTCAATAAATTCAAAAAACTGAAATCATATCAAGCACCTTCTCAGTCTACAGTGGAATAAAACTAGAAAGTAACTCCAAGGAGAGTCTGTGAAACCAAACAAAAATCATGGAAGTTAAACAATCTGCTCCTAAATGACCCTTGGGTCGATAATGAAATCAAGATAGAAATTTTAAAAGTTCCTTAAAATGAAAGACAGCAACAAAACAAGTTATCAGAACCTCTGGGCACAGTCAATCTGTGCTCAGAGGAAAATTTATAGTGCCAAGGTCTACATTAATAAGACTGAAAGATTGCATATTGACAATCTAATGTCACATCTCAAAGAACTGGAAAAATAAGAACAAACCAAACCCAAACCTAACAGAAGAAAAGAAACAATGAAGATCAGAGCCGAACTAAATGAAATTGAAATTTTTTTTTAAAATGCAAAGGATCAATGAAACAAAAGTTGGTTCTTAGAAAAGATAAACAAAATTGATATTCGACTTGTTAAATTAATTAAAAAACAGAGAGGGTTCAAATTAGCTCAATCAAGTCAGGCTCCCGCGCTTTGGGAGGCTGAGGTGAGTAGATTGCCTGAGCCTGTGGGTTCAAGATCCACCTGGGCAACTTGGTGAGGCCTCATCTCTACAATAAATAAAAAAAAATTAGTCGGGTGTGGTAGTGCGCGCTTATAGTTCCAGCTACTTGGAAGGCAGAGGCGGAAGGATCGCTGGAACCCAGCAGGTCAAGGCTGTGGTGGCCAGGAGCGGCCACTGCACTCCAGCCTGGGTGACAGAGTGAGACTCTAACTCAAAAAATAATAATAATAAAAAATAAAAATAAAACAAATTAGCTCAATCAGAAATGATAATGAACATTACAACTGATATGACAAAAATACAAATGATCATCTGAGATTATTATGAACACCTCTATACAAATAAACTAGACAATCTAGAGGAAATGAGTAAATTCTTGGAAACATATAACTTCCTAACCCTGAATCAGGAAGAGCTAGAAACTCTGAAAAGACCAATAACAAGAGGCAAGATTGAATCAACAATTAAAAGTCTCCCAAAAACAACAACAAAAAAGTCCAGGACCTGATGAACTCACAGCCAAATACTACCAGACTTTCAAAGAACTGGTACTAATTTTACTGAAATTGTTCCCTAAGATTGAAAAGAAGGGCATTTTCCCTAACTCATTTTACAGACAAAACCAGTATCACCCTGATACCAAAGCCAGGAAAAGACACAGCAAGAAAAATAAAGCAAGGAATAAAGTAAGGAAATCCTCAACAAAATATTAGCAAACTAAATTCAACTGCACATAAAAAAAATAATCCATGGCCAGGCTCGGTGGCTCAGCCTGTAATCCTGTGCCTTTGGGAGGCTGAGGTGAGTGGATTGCCTGAGCCCGCGGGTTCGAGACCTGCCTGGGCAGCGAGACCTCATCTCTACAATAAATCAAAAAATCAGCCAGGCATGGTGGCGCATGCCTGTAATTCCAGCTACTGGGAAGGCTGAGGTGGAAGGATCTCCGGAGCCCGGCAGGTCGAGGCTGCGGTGGCCGGGAGTGGCCACTGCACTCCAGTCTGGACAACAGAGTGAGCCTCCAACTCAAAATAATAATAATAATAATAATAATAATCCACTATGATCAAATGGGTTTTGTCCCAGGGATGCAAGGATGGTTCAGCATATGCAAGTCAATTATCATGATCCACCACATAAACAGAAAAAAAAAGGCAAAAATCATGTGATCATCTCAATAGACACAAAAACAGTATCCCTTCATGATAAAGATCCTTAGTAAAATAAGCATAGAGGGAACACTCCTCAAAATAATATAAGCCATATATGACAAAACCACAGCCCATGTCATCCTGAACAGAGAAAAGTTGAATGCACTCCCCTGAAGAACTGATGGAATAAAGTAAGGATGCCCACTTTCACCACTCCTATTCACTATAGTACTGAAAGTTCCAGCCAGAACAATCAGGCAAGAGAAAGAAATAGAGTATCCAAATTGAAAAAGAAGAAATCAAACTATCTCTGTATGCTGATGATATGATTTTATACATAGAAAATCCTAAAGACACCTCCAACAACTCCTGAACTTGAATGAATTCAGTAAATTTCAGGATACAAAATCACTCAGCACACACAAATCAGTAGCACTGCTATACACCAAATAGCGACCAAGTTGAGAATCAAATCAAGAACTCAATTCCCATTTATAATAGCAGCTAAAAACTAAAATATCTAGGAATATATTTAACCAAGGAGGTGAAAGATCTCTGCAAAGAGAACTACAAAACACTGATGAAAGAAGTTGTAGAAGTGTAGAAGACACAGACAAATGGAGAAACATCCCATGCTCATGGATTGGAAGAATCAACATTGCTAAAGTGACCATATTACCCAAAGTAATTTACAGATTCAACACAATCTCCATCAAACTACCAATGTCATTTTTCACAGAATAAGAAAAAACAATCCTAAAATTCATATGGAACCAAAAAAGGACTAGAATAGCTAAAGCAATCCTAAACAAAAAGAACAAAGCTGGAGTCATCACATTACCTGACTTCAAATTATACTAAAAGGCTGTAGTAACCAAAACATCATGGTACTAGTAAAGAGTAGACATGGACCAATGGAACAGAATAGAGAATCCAGAAATAAACCCAAATATGTATAATCAACTGGTCTTTGACAAAGCAGACAACAACATGCACTGGAGAAAGGACACGCTAGTCAATAAATCATGCTGGGAAAATTGGATATCTACATGCAGGAAAATGAAGCTTGATCCCTGTCTCTCTCACCATATAACAAAAATTACTCAAGATGGATTAAAGACTTATGGATCAGACCTGAAACCATACAAATCCTAGAAGAAAACCTAGGAAAATCTTTTCTGGACATTGGCCTAGGCAAAGAGTTTATAGTTAAGACCCCAAAAGCAAATGCGACAAAAACAACAGTAAATAAGTGGAACTTAATTAAACTAAAAAGCATCTGCACAGCAAAAGAAATAATCAACAGAGTAAATAGGCAACCTACAGGATGGGAGAAGATAGTCACAAACTATGTATCTGATAAAGTACTAATGTCCAGTATCTACAAAGAACTCAAACAAATCGGCAAAAAACCCCAAATGATCCCATTAAAAAGTGGGCAAATGACATGATTAGGCATCCCTCAAAAGAAGATATACAAATAGGCAACAAACATGAAAAATGTGCACCATCACTAATTGTCAGAGAAATGTCAATTAAATACACAATGTGATACCACTTTACATTAGTCAGAATGGCCATTATTTAAATTTTTTTTAAAAAAATGATGGCATCAATGCAGTGAAAAGAAAGCACTTATACACTGTTGGTAGGAGTAATTTCTCAAAGAACTAATAGTAGATCTACCATTTAATCTAGCAATCCCACTAGTAGGTATCTACCCAAAAGAACAGAAGTCATTATATTAAAAAGATACCTGCACTTGCATGTTCATCACAGCACAATTCACAATTGCAAAAAATGTGAAATCAACCTAAATGCCCATCAACTGATCAGTGGATAATGAAAATGTGGTATATATATATACACTATGAAATACTATTCAGCCATCATAATGAAATAATGTCTTTTGTAGCAACTTGGATGGAGTTGGAGACCATCATCTTAGGTGAACTAACACAGGGACGGAAAACCAAATACTGCATACTCTCACTTATAAATGGGAGCTAAACTAAGGATCTGCAAAGGCATAGAGAATGGTATAATGGACACCGGAGACTCGGAAAGGTGAGGGGGTGGGGAGGAATAGAAGGACAAAAAATCACCTATAGGGTACAATGGTATACCTATAGGGTACAGGCAGGAGTGGTGGGTACACTTAAAGCCCAGACTTCCTCGCCACTATACAATACAACCATGTAACCAAAAACTATCTGTACCCTCTAAAGCTATTAGAATAAAGGAAAATAAACATTTTTAAAAAATAAATAAAATGTCCTGTATTTTAAGGATATGGCACCAATGCAGTGAAAAGAAAGCACTTATATAATATACACTGTTGGTAGGAGTAATTTCTCAAAGAACTAATAGTAGATCTACCGTTTGATCTAGCAATCCCACTAGTAGGTATCTACCCAAAAGAACAGAAGTCTTTTGGGTATTTTAAGGATAGTTTAGCTCTACTACCAAGGTATGATCCTTCTGGGATCTCTACTGAATGCCCTGGCTAATCAAGAGGTTCTCTCCACGTAGGCTGGCAGAAACTTGAGTTTCTCCTACCCTGTGAGTTTCTGTAATTATTTAGCTTATAGATCCCAGAAAGGTATTCTTTGACTGGTCTTGTAATTTTACCCTCTGCGTGCCTTACCAGTTTGAGTACTCCAAAAAGCAGATGCCAAGAAGGGATTGTAAGGAAAGAAAAATGGGAAGGAAAGTAGGGGAACCTACTAGAGTCAATATAATTGCAATGCTGCTCTGATGCTTGTGAAGGAGAGAGAAAAAAAGGAAGGCTGAATGGAAGACATTTACCCAGCCCTGCAGTTCTAAGCAAGTTTGGGGAGCTAATGGGGAATTCTCAAGCCAAAATCTCCTATCAGAGGTATTCTACATTTCTCAGGAACAAGCCTGCCTTTATATCTTTGAGAAACTTGGTCATTAGCTAGGATTAACACATGGGAAGTATGATGGATTAGTGAAAATGTGGTTATGGATTTCAGAGACAGCAGTTGGACCCATTATGCTCTCTACAGTCAGAGAACTAAGAGATATTTTTTTTTTTTTTTGAGTTGGAGTCTCACTCTGTCACCCAGGTTGGAGGGCAGTGGCACGCTACTGGCCACCGCAGCCTCAACCTGCTGGGCTCCAGCGATCCTTCCGCCTCAGCCTTCCAAGCAGCTGGAATTACAGGCGAGCGCTAATTTTTGATTTATTGTAGAGGTGAGGGCTCGCCAAGTTGCCTGGGCGGGTCTCAAACCCACGGACTCAGGCAATCCACTCACCTCAGCCTCCCAAAGCACGGGATTATAGGCTGAGCCACCGAGCCTGGCTCAGAAATACATTTTTGAACCACCAAATATTCACCCTTTGCAACAAACACATCTACATCTCCTCAAAATTTGGAGAGAGGCTCCTCCACGATGCCGATTGACTTTTTTTCTGAGGGAAAACTCAGAAGAAAGAGAATAATGAGACAAACTAAAGCCCTCGTTGCTGCAGTTGATCTCAGGTCTGCAGCTGGTCTTCACCCTCTCCCTCCTCCACGATACAGTCTGAATTTTCTCACTCACAGCTGTCATTTCAGTAGGCTTTCCTGGTGGTGGGAGCCAAGCCTACATTCTTGAGCAGTCTGAATTCTTGGTAATCATACTTCTCAGTCTGAGGTTGCTACACGTATCCATTCACAGATACAGCAAGGGAATACTAGGGAGCAGAAACATATGCCACCCTGTCCCTTTCATATGGTAGCAGTCCTATCTCCTCCTCCTACCAGTTTAGAGACTTCTCTTCTTGCCTGCTAGTCTCTGGGCACAAAGAATTAAAAATGCCATGGTGGCAACTGTAACTTTTAGTTAAATGAGAATTTGCTGTGACCTCTAGCTACACTGTGCCCCTTTTGGAGACCAGAAACTCCAATTTTGCCAAAGCCCAGGGTTGCAGGGATGGGAAGTACAAAATCTCCCTGTTGGGATGTGACTCCCCATATTGAGAGTGACGATAAGAGGAGTCACTCCTGCATCCAACCCTTGACTCCCAGTCCCATTTATTTTTCCTACTGAGGATACAGTACCCTATAAAGGTCTCTGGTTTAATGCATATCCTGCATCCTAAAATCATGGCACATTATCTTTTCAGAGTATTTCCTCTGAGCTAGTACTTATAAAGGCTGGTCCAGTGTTCTATACGACTGACTGCTTTAAGATGATACTATATGTGATACTACCAGTGAATCCCATAAGCCCCAGAGAAGCTAAGACTCTGTAGGCAGGAAAGTCAAGGTCATGCTCAGAATAGGTATCTATCCCCGTGAGGAGGAAATTTGCTCTTCTAGGATGGAAGAAGCCCGATATACTTGACTTGCAACCAAGTAGCTGGTTGATCTCCTCAAGGAACAGTGCTACCTCAGGGGCTCAGCATTAGTGTCTATTGCTGTAGTTTTCAGTGTACAAGTCTTGAACTTCCTTTCACCAGGTCGTTCCTAATGGTCTTAGTGAATGATGTGTCCTGTGATCCTCAATGGAACACAATTCCCTGGTTGGACTTCTGGTTTTATATAGTACATCTATTCTAGCCTGCCCACTTCCTTCGGCTTCTTTATTCCTTCCTCTGCCATCTGTACAGGCAACTCAAGCATTTCCACTTCCTCGAGTGTTAACCATAGTTTTTTCCAGGTTTCTAAGAGCCACCTCAGCAGTGAATTTGTCTTATCCCCCAAGGTCTTTGCTAGGGTGTTAAATCCCATGTCCTGAGAAAGTGCTCCCAAATAGATGAATTCTTGCTTATCCAGGCTAACATTTCAGTGTCTTTGATCAAACACCCTAAAAAATCTAATTCCAAGGGTACATCCCTGGCTCCTGCTACTATACTAGCTAATTCTTGCAATGCTTTTGGCATAAGTCTCTTTTCTTCCCTTATCAGGCTCAGCACGTTTTCAACCAAGTTATGCTGGGATGTAACCTAAGTTACTGATCTGGCAAACAGTAGAAGTTGGGGTATCTATTGAAAAGAACACCCGCAGCATCATATGCCAAAGTGGAAGTGTTAGTTTCTACTAGGGAAAAGTAGGCAACCTCTGCAAGCCCAGAGGGTACAAGGACTGCAGAGCCAACATCCTTAGGGGCATCCAACCAGATGGCCCCTTTCTATATTTTAGGGTCCCAGCTTATCCCATCTAGGTCCTGGCCTTTGTATAACAGGCCCACTGGGCATTCAAATGTCTCTGAAGTACTGCAACCCTAACAGTTAGATCTTCACCTCACTGCTCAGATGAGTCTGTTCTTCCACTGCGGTAGGAAAAGGTTCTTTGAAAGACACCACAAAGCCATCCGACTTTCACACTTAGCCATTAACTGCTTAAGAACTTCCAGTTTCTAATTATTCCTCTGCAAGGCATCGATACAACTCATTAATAACGAGTCAATCTCTCTACCCTTGTAGGTCATCCTCTTCTTCCAAAATCTTTTCTATGCCTTCATCACTGATCTAAGCTTGTAACTTACACAGAATCCACCCCCCCCCGCCCCCCACCAACTCATTTTGCTGGTAACTGCTTGTGAAATCTTTAATTGCAGAGTTCCAGTTGGGCTAGGGTCTATCCATGTCCCCTGTCTCATCATTCTGATGTCTTCTTTGCTTGCTATGAAGTAGATAAGCCAGTTCCACATCCCATCATACTGCCTATTTTCTTGGGTCATTCTTGGTAGCACTTATGTTAACTCGAGTTCCCTGAGAAGCAAATGGCAAGAGAAGATTAGATATGCAAGATATTTGGGGAAATATCTGTGAGGAAAACTGGGAAGGAAGCCATGGGAATCTAAGGGTAGGCATCAGACTGCAATGAATGTATGACCTTTGTGAGGGAAAGAAAAGAAAGGTTGAGTGCAATTCTAAGGAAAAGTTGGCAAAGCCAGGGAGGAATCTTTGATTCAAATTTTGGGTTTCACTTCTCTCAAGAATAGTCTACCCTTAAGATTCCTGCTGTGTTCAGTCACTGACTGGAAGCAGCCATGGGAAGATTCCTTAGTCTGAATGTGGTGATGAATTTCAGAATGCAGCAGCTGGAGTCATAGGTCAAAACTACACTCCCTGTAATTGGAGGTCTGAGATGTATGTGTATTTTCATGGCTGGCAGAATTGCACAGATTAATATTTCAGCCAAAGACTGGAGGATAAACCCTGCAGACTTCTGAGCACCTTCTCTACATAGCTTTTCTCTTCTCTAGAACTCTGCCTTGCAAATTCTAGTCACCTTGGGACTCACCAATCATTTGCAGAAAGTGCTCCCCAAAAGTATACACATTTAAGAAAGGAAAAGACTATATTAAAATTATTATTGTATGCCAATAATAAAAGATGAATACAAGTCATATTTGACTTCTACAATTACACATTGCCACTGTTAATTCAATTCAACTTTGAAAAGTAATACATAGGTAACATCTCTTAAAATATGTATACATTTTTTTTCACACCTCGGGGTATTCCCAACTCAGCAAAACTTCCAAGCTCTCCTTGGATTACTCTGTCCCTGTACCGTGGTCCAGAAGTTGCCGCTAAGCAGAAAATCTATGAGATCATAGTGCTCACCTCATTCATTTCCCATCTATCAGGGATATGGTTCCAGTCTCACTATTGCTCAATGTCTAAGACAATTGTTTCAGATATTTTGTCCATCGTCCTAGCTTTTACAGAGGAAGGGTAAATATACCAGCTGCTCCATCATGAACAGAAGTAAAAGCTCCTCAGTTTTCTATGGTGTGTATTTGTTTTATATTTCATTAATTTTTTAATCTTATTTCTTCATTCTATGTATCTGGGTTTAATTAACTGTTCTTTTATTAGTTTCTTGAGTTACAAGCTTAGGTCAGTGATATTAACCTTTCCAACCACTGTTTTAGCTTATCCCAGAAGTTTTAATATGTCATGTCTTCAGAAGTATTCAGTTCCAAACGTTTTCTAGTTTCTATTGTGATCTCTTTTTTGATTCATAGATTACTTAGACGGGTACTGCTTACTTTCCATTTCCTAGATAGTTTTTATTATTGATTTATAGCTTAACAACACTGTAAGAATGTCAGAAGCCGGGCTCGGTGGCTCAGCCTGTAATCTCGCGCCTTTGGAAGGCTGAGGGGAGTGGATTGCCTGAACCCGCGGGTTCGAGACCCGCCTGGGCAGCGAGACCTCATCTCTACAATAAATCAAAAAATCAGCCGGGCGTGGTGA
>NW_007252912.1:207448-210702 GCF_000164805.1 Carlito syrichta | reverse complement strand
ATCCTTGGAAGGCTGAGGCGGAAGGATCGCCGGAGCCCCAGCAGGTCGAGGCTGCGGTGGCCGGAAGCGGCCACTGCACTCCAGTCTGGGCGACAGAGTGAAACTCCAACTCAAAAAAAAAAAAAAAAAAAAGAATGTCAGAGAATGCATGCTGAATGTTTCCAATCCTCTGAAACTTTGTTGGAACTTGCTTCATTGTCAATTTTGATAAATTATCCATGTACACTTAATGTATCTCGAGTGCAGTGATCTATTATACCAATAGGGTCAAGTTTATTGATTGTGTTATTTTGATTTTAATATCATTATTAATTTATTGTGTGCTTGTTTTTACCAGTTATTGAGTGAGGTTTATAAAGTCCACATTATTATTGTTGATTTGTCCATATTCTCCTATAGTTATGTCAATTTTTGCATTATCTATTTTAAAACTTAGAATATATACTTAAAATTGTTATATCTTCTTGTGGAATAACCTCTTTATTATGATAAAAATGTTTCTTTATATCTCTAGTTATACTTATTAACTTAAGATCTACTCTGATAATAATATAGCAACACCAGTTTTCTTTTTATTAGTGTTTATACAATATGTTTTGCTTTTGACATTTCAATGTCTTATGTTTTTTGTTTTTTTTTTTTTGAGTTGGAGTCTCACTCTGTCACCCGGACTGGATTGCGGTGGCCGCTCCCGGCCACCGCAGCCTCGACCTGCTGGGCTCCGGCGATCCTTCCGCCTCAGCCTTCCAAGTAGCTGGAATTACAGGCATGCGCTACTACGCCTGGCTGATTTTTTTTTTTTATTTATTGTAGAGATGAGGTCTCGCTGCACAGGCGGGTCTCGAACACACGGGCTCAGGCAATCCACTCACCTCAGCCTCCCAAAGGCACGGGATTACAGGCTGAGCCACCGAGCCCGCCTCAATGTCTTATGTTTAAGACATTTTTTGTAAGCAGCATATGGTTGGATACTTTTTTCTTTCACTTTTTTATTTTTTGAGATGTGAGTCTTGCTATGTTGCCCAGGCTGGTCTTGAACTCCTGGACCAACCAATCCTCCTGCCTCAGCATACTGAGTAGCTGGGATAATAAGTGTGTGCCACCACAACCAGCTTATAATTTTTAGTCCAATCTGACAATATTAGTCTTTTATTTGGAGTATTTATTCTATTTGTTTTAATGAAATTGCCAATATTGTTGAAATTATATCTACCATCTTTGACTTGTTTGAGTCTAATACAAATTACTACTTTTACTATTTCCCTGATACCACTAAAATATTAGAACACTTTTAACTCTATTTACCCTTTTCTTCTTCTTGCTTTGTTGGGGTCTTGAGTTTTACTTCTATATATATTTTAAACTCTCATATTACCATGATTGATTTTTATAGTCAATGCTCATTTATATTTACCCGCACATTTTTCCTTTTTGCTGTTCTTCATTCCTACCCAAATTTCCCATTTCCACTTGGGACTATTTTCCTTTTATCCAAAGAATGTCCTTCAACTTTTATTTTAGGGCAGGTCTTCTGGCAATATATTCTCTCTGCTTTTGATGGCACAGAAAAAAGAAGTATTTATTTTACCCTCATTTTTGAAGTGTAATTTCAGTGGGTATGCAATTCTAGGTTGACAATTATTTTCTTTCAGCACTTCAAAGATGTTATTCCCTTTTCTCCTGAATTTCATAATTTGTATTATGGTCACCTCCTTTAAAGAAAAAATGGCTTTTTTTTCTTGCTTTTTAAATTTTCTCTTTTATATTTGTTTTCAGCAGTTTTACTGTGATGTGCCTGGCGGTTGTTAGTTTGGTTTCTTTTGTTTTTTTCTTGTTTGGGTTTCACAGAGCTTCTTTTTTTTCACCTTTAAATTTTTTATTTTAAAATTGTGGGGTAGGCCGGGATCGGTGGCTCAGCCTGTAATCCCGTGCTTTGGGAGGCCAAGGTGAGTGAATTGCCTGAGCCCACGGGTTCGAGATCCACCTGGGCAACTTGGCGAGACCTCATCTCCACAATAAATCAAAAAATTAGCTGGGCGTGGCAGTGCACGCCTGTAGTTCCAGCTACTTGGAAGGCTGAGGCGGAAGGATCACTGGAGCTCAGCAAGTCAAGGCTGCGGTGTCTGGGAGCGGCCACTGCACTCCAGTCTGGGTGATTGAGTGAGACTCCAACTCAAAAAAAAAAAATTGTGGGGTACAATTCAGGGTTAGGTATACAAATATTCATCGTGCCAGTACACTTGTTGATGAGGTGTGCCTCCCCTTCCCCCAACAGATTCCCACTACTGCCAGTCCCACTTCCCCATCCCTCTACCCCCCCCCAATTTCTTTAATGGATGAGTTCTTATCTTTAATCAGTTTGGGAATATTTTTGAACATTATCAGTTCAAATATTTCTTCTGCCTTATTTTATCTCCTCTACCTATATAACCCAATTATGCTATATTGTATCTTTCCATTCTAACTTGAAGAGGAAACTGAAACTGACTCTGCGCTGAGAATTTTCATGACATCATGTTTCTGATGTTGTCACGCTAGCTACATGAAACTACTAAAAAACTCTTGTTAGTTTTTCTGTACCCCAGTAGCAGTCCTCTTGCAGAGCTAACTTTGAATTCTCAGTTTCTTCTCTGCTTCAATAATTAGTCTACACACCCCAGGGAAAAGCCACTATAAATCATCAGCTCAATTCTCTGGAATTATCCCCTGAAATCAACGTTGCATCATTGACTCTTTAGCTTTAAAAAGAAACTTGTATTTTTTTCTAGCTTCAGTCATTCTCAATGGATGCTTACTTTTACTGCAATCTACTCTACTATATCCAGAGGTATAAGTCTTCCATTCTATAAGTTTTGAGACTTAATTATTATTATTTTCTATATATTTTCTAATTTCCATTATTACTTTCTCTTGGACACATTCAGAAAGTATACTTTTAAAATTTCATAGGTATGAGTTATTTATCATTGCTGGGTAATATTTTCTTATATACCCATTAAATAAACTTAAACATTATTATTCAAATCTATATCCATACTTCTTTGTGTCCTTAATTTGTCAGTTACTAAAAGAGAAGAATTAAGAATCTCACACAAGCCGGGTTTGGTGGCTCAGCCTATAATCCCAGCGCTTTGGGAGGCTGAGGTGAGTGGATTTCCTGAGCCTGTGGGTTCGAGACCCACCTGGGCAACTTGGCAAGACCTCATCTCTACAATAAATTTAAAAAATTAGCCAGGCGTGGTAGCATGCCTGTA
>NW_007252912.1:198720-207428 GCF_000164805.1 Carlito syrichta | reverse complement strand
CGCCGGAGCCCAGCAGGTCGAGGCTGCGGTGGCCGGGAGCGGCCACTGTACTCCAATCTGAGTGACGGAGTGAGACTCCAACTCAAAAAAAAAAAAGAATCTCACACTATTATACCAGCTTTTCAAGTTCTTCTTGAAATTTCAAGTTCACTACATTTATATTTTATATATTTTGATGCAAATGCTTTTTGGCTTATATATCTTCTTGGTAAATTGTGTAAATAGTTACATGTGGTGTCCCTCTTTATGCATAGTAAGTTCTTTGCTTTACAATTTATTTTTCCTGATAGTAATTAGAACCACACCAACTTTTTCTTCTTAGTATTTGCCTAGTATATCTTTCCCAACATATATTTTTACTATTTCTGTATTCTTTTTTTTTTGAGTTGGAGTCTCACGCTGTTGCCCAGACTGGAGTGCAGTGGCCGCTCCTGGCCACCGCAGCCTCGACCTGCTGGGCTCTGGCGATCCTTCCGCCTCAGCCTTCCAAGTAGCCAGAATTACTATTTTTTTTTTGAATATTGACCTCCCTCATTCATTCTATTTCTTCCTTTGGAAATTCTAACTAGTTACATGTTAGGCTTTTCATACTTCACCCATGTCTCTCAATCTTTATATTATCTTTTCCACCTGTGTCTCCCTGAGCAGAAATCTGAGTAATTTCTTCGGATTTTTTAGTTCACCAATTCTCTCTTCATCCCTAATTTGCTATTTAACTAGTCCACTAGGATTCTAATTTCAATTACTATATTTTTATTTCTAGAAGTTCTATATTATTCTTTTTCCAAAACTGCCTAGCTATTTTTGATTGTCTTTTGTTTCTTAATCATATATTCAATATCTTCCTTTTTTTTTCTTTACATATTATACATAAACTTTTACATGTTATGTATTTGACACGTTTAATTTTTGAAGTTTTGGCAGGTTTGATTCCATTAGCTGTTTCTGCAAACTCTCATTCATACTGGTTTATTTCTTTGTAATTTTTTTTTTTTTTTGAGTTGGAGTCTCACTCTGTCGCCCAGACTGGAGTGCAGTGGCCGCTCCCGGCCACCGCAGCCTCGACCTGCTGGGCTCCGGCGATCCTTCCGCCTCAGCCTTCCGAGTAGCCGGAATTACAGGCACGCGCTACCACGCCCGGCTGATTTTTTGATTGATTGTAGAGATGAGGTCTCGCCGCCCAGGCGGGTCTCGAACCCGCGGGCTCAGGCAATCCACTCACCTCAGCCTCCCAAAGGCGCGGGATTACAGGCTGAGCCACCGGGCCCGGCTTTTGTAATTTTTAATAGTGAATTCATGTTCACAGGCCCTCTGTCTGTGGAAATTCTTTAGACCCACTTTAAAGTGCATTCCTCCAGAAATCATTTGTGTTTGCTTCTTCCAGGCACCTGGTTTCATTACTTATCCAGGATCACTTTAAACTATATTCTAAATCTTGGGTGTTTTGGATCATACATGTAGTATAAATTCTGACAACAAATCTGCATGAAGGATGATTATGACATCTCAGGGACATGTTGTTGGTTTTTTGTTTAATCTTTCAATCCAGAGCCAAGGACAAAAAAGGCAAATTTTCCTACAATCTCTTTTTGAGGAGATTTTTTTCTAATTCACTTTTTACTTACAGTGACACATTTTATGGACTCAGCTTTAAGTGTAATCTCCAGTATAACTTCCCAAATCACTTAATCTCTAGATTTAGCTCCTTCCACTTGGATAACTTGTCAAAACAATGCCCTAAACCACAGTAACTTTTGGCCTTTGATGAGAGAGTTTATAATTAGATTTCGGGATATATCATATATAAATTATCAGATATCTAGTACACATATTGCCAGAAATAAAAATGTAGATTTACTTTTGAATTAAGATTAAAACTTCAGAAAATCTTCAATGACAACAGAATTATGAGTGCTCTGGAGTAAAGAGTAATTAGAGCTTGACACCACTACTCCCATCCCAAGATTTCCTCTGGCAAGCTTGTGTGGTGCATCCATGCCTCAGATTCTTATTGATGATTTTTAGTATCATTTCTTACTTCTTCAGCAAATCTTCAAACTAACAAGGTTATTTTGAATCTAAATTATTTGTTCTGTACATATTAAAGTATATATACATAATTATATAAAGGCACCGAAAGTGGGATGGTAAAGGTATAAAGATATTTGACAGCTATAACCTGTCAAGAGCTAACAGTTTAGCTGAGGATACACATAAATTAAGAGGTAACTAACGTCACAAAGCAGGATATGAAACACAGTATAAACAATAAAAATATGAGAATCTAGAAGAAAAAGACATCTTCTCGCATGGGAAGAGTCCAGGTCATTCAAGGGAGGTTATATGAGCTTAAATGTGAAAAAATAATACAATTTGGGGAGGATCAAAATATGTTAGAAAGAATAAATCAAGTAGGCCTGATGCCTGAATGTCTATCAGATACATGGAACTCAAGTTGATGCCAAGTTTCAAGACAGGCAAAAACCATAGGACCACTTTTACAAACAAGAAAAGCTGAGCAGGGAAGACGGTTTAGGGAGAAATATGGTAAGGGTGAAGGAACAGCAAAATGATAAAGTGGAAATATTTAGCAAACATGTAGAGACGGGGGTTTCAGATACATGTCAGTGTCAGAACAACATATTTCGGAGTAATACCCTTAAAGACCCTCAGAGGTAGTAGTCAAGCTCTAAGAGCAACACACTTTTCACAAGGAAACAGGGAAGAGAGTGGAGGGAGGGTTGAAGAACTGACAGGGAAACAGGTGGGAAGAGAAATTATCAGTAGAGAAGAAAAGCACTTGGAGGTGAGAAGAAAATGATGACATGTGACAAAAAAGATAGGAGTGTTTTGAAAAAGAAAAGATGATTCATAGTGTCAAATGTGACACAAAGATTGGGAAAAATAAGGACTTGAAGAAAGTCCTTGACAATTAGAAGATAACTGTGCCCATCAGAAGCAAGGATTTTTTACTGTGGTGAAAACAGAAGCCACTCTCAATTATTTAATAGGTCAAATTTTAATTTTATTCTTCAAGGTGCTAAATGCAGCAAGATGCTCCCTATCACTGTGACTATGTTCTAGTGTTCCTTCTTACAAATGAAGGTAATGAGTGCTACTCAGCAGCAATCCAGTGAGCAACCAATTGTAACCCTTTCCACCTATGGCAACTCTACATGGTCAAAAGACAGAGCCAGGATTCCCAATCAACACATGAACGCCTACCCAACAGATTTCAAAACCTGGCTGACTGATACACCTCAGCTGCCACTGCCACAGCCCTCTTGTTTGCATGAGTTTTGGTGGCAACGGAGACTTAAGTAGGAGCAATCCTATCATCAGAGGTGTATCAGCTCAGAAGCCAGTGTAGCCCCTCCCTTGCACAGGTTCCATGCAAGGCCGTGGAAGCAGCCTAGCAATTTTGTATTTGAAATTTTATATTCTTTTTCTCAAAACGTCTCTCATTTAAAAGCTTCAGCTGCCATAAAACCTGGATCTGCCTAACTTAACCAGTAACTCATCTTCTCAACACTTTACCACAACCATGTTTGTAACTTCACCTTAAAAACTCCACTAACACATGAAGATGCTGAGAAAATCCAATGTAGCTTCAAAAGATAAAGGTTGGGAACTTCTGGGATAAACTTCGTTTGACATGGTACAGCTTTAACTGGGTCACTGGAGATTAAATTTTTTCCCAACCAACAATAGGGGCCACATTATACAATTCTCTTTCCAAACTTTAAATGCCATGTTTTATTTTATTTAATGAAACATTTAATACATTTTACACAATTAATGTACTTATCACTCATGCCACCTTCAGGTCTAAATAAATGGAGACCAATGCACAGATTTCACAGGCAGTAAGTCACAAGAGTAGAAGGCACTTCTAGACCTAATTTATTCCCAAAGGGATTGAAGTCGGGACAAACTCAGACAACAGAACTAAAATAAAGGCCATACTTCTGCATCCTTGAAGGAGACTACAGAGGCCCTCTAAAAACTAAATTTCATCAGTACAAACCTACTATGCCCTGTATGCGCTGAGTCCTCAAAACATCTCTAAAAGATAAACGATTCTTGTCCTCATCATCCGGCTGGAAAAACTGAGGCAATAAAGCACCACACAAGCAATCCCTGGTGATAAGGCAGTAAAGGCACTAACTACTCAGGCACTCTTCAAACTCAGGCAATCTGATATTAATTCGATCTTTGATTGTTATTCTGTATGACTTTCAATAAAAATGAAATATTCATTCAAGACACGGTTTTTTAAAAATCCCCAGGGGTTTATAAGTATAGTTTCAATAAATATTCTGATACCACCAAATGTTCTATTTAGAGGATAGAGGGGAATTAAAGAAAGCAATTTTCCAAACTCAACAACAATCCAAGGAAGATTATCGATGGCAGACTTATTACATAATAAATCTTGTTTTTAAAGTTTTTCATGAGACATCAGACGCTTTTAGCATTCTAATAATACTGTTCAATATAATAACTAGTAGCCACAAGGAAATTACTCAAAACAGATGCCCAAGAGCAAATGTTGCCTGAAATGTGTATAAATATTCTAGGGCTTGGTTTGAAATATCCTAAAACTTTGGAGTCATTCATCTGAAGAAACCAAATTCCTAGCTTGCATTTTTATTTCTCTATGGGATTTAGAGCAAAAAGCACAGTAATATTAGTTTCCCATCTTCATACATTAGTTCAGTCCAGCAGGTGACCAAATGTCTTGTCCTCTGTTAGAAGAGGACGGGGTTGGCTCCAGGTCCTGAAAATAATGAACCTTGGGCTCCCTCTGGAGGAGACTAGTACTATCTGACTTTGAAGAGAAAGGATCATCCTGACTCTCTTAGGCAAAGGGCTTATAGACCGTGTAATAGATACTGGATATCAACAATCCATATAAAGTATTGTTATCCAGAAAATGAAATTAATACTAGCATGCTGCAAGGAGCATATTCTACCCCACCAGTAAAACTATCCCATATTTCAATCTTCTTTTGTTTTTTCTCAAGTGGCTTACTATGTGGGGCACTTAATAAATCCACTTATTCATTCACATAGAAATGTTATTTGTTGCCAATATATGCTAAGCACTGTTCTAAGCATGGAAAATATAGCAGTGAGCAAAATATTTAATCTCTGCCTTAGTGGTGAGAGTCTACCAATAAACAAGATTTTAAGCCGGACTCGGTGGCTCAGCCTGTAATCCCGCGCCTTTGGGAGGCTGAGGTGAGTGGATTGCCTGAGCCCGCAGATTCGAGACCTGCCTGGGCAACTTGGCGAGACCTCATAAATCAAAAAATCAGTCGGGCGTGGTAGCGCATGCCTGTAATTCCGGCTACTCGGAAGGCTGAGGTGGAAGGATCGCCGGAGCCCAGCAGGTTGAGGCTGCGGTGGCCAGGAGCGGCCACTGCACTTTCAGTCTGGGTGACAGAGTGAGACTCTGACTCAAAAAAAAAAAAAATTGTGTACTTATTCTTGCATGTTTAAACTTCAGTCATCTTCAAAGTACTCTCCGTCTGATGCAGACTCTTTTTCAAGAGACTCTTTTATCAAGACTCTTTTTCCACTACTCAAAACATTTTTGAACTCATCGAGTTTGATGCCTGTTAGTGCTTCTGCTGTTTGTGTTTCACTTCTTCCACACTGACAACATGTTTTCCTTTGAGGACTTTTTTCATCCAGGGAAACAAGCAAACAAACCCCAAAAAGAGTCGCTTGGGGTGAGTTTGGGTGAATAGGGAGGGTGAGACACAGGGGTCCTTCCATTTTTGGCCAAAAACGGCTGAACGCTCTGTGCAGTGTGTGTGCAGGTGTGTTCTCATGGTGGAAGAATCAGTCACTTGCTTGCCACAACTTGGGATACTTCTTCCACAAATTGTGATGCAACCTTCTCAAAACTTCCAGATAAAAACTTTGATTAACCACTTGATCCGGAGGAACAAATTCCAAGTGTGCTATAAGGGCCTGCCCTCCAAAACATAATTCCCATTTTGGGGGGGACCCCCTTGTATGAGTAAAAACCAGTAAAGAAGTTGTCTTGAACTGGAATGAAGTGAAAAGAGAAATGGAGGTAACTGAGGAAAGAGATTTCTAGGCAGAGGAAACAGTCAGAGCAAAGATTCTGAGGCAAGAGCATAATTTACAAAGGGGCCAGTAGGTGCAGAACAGAATGAGCAATAGGGAAGGAAGAAGCAAAAAGGGTCAAAGAAGGGGCAGAGGCATACTGTACAGGGATACCATGTAGGATATTGTAATGTCTGGCTTTTACTCTAAATGAAGAGGGAAGCCACTTGGGAATTTGGGGAGAGCAATGGCATCATCTGATTTAGGATGATTTATTAAGAATGCCCAGGCAGTGCATTGGTAAGAAACTGAAGGTTGAACAAGAATGAAAGCAGGGAGATGAGGTGAGGAGGCTTCTGCAAAATCCAGACAACAGATGTAAAAAGTGGTTAGCTCCTGGAACTACTCTAAAGATGAGAAACAGAGAAGAGTTGAGGATCACTCCAAGATTTTTCTCCTGAGCAATTGGAAGAATGGAGTTGCCCTTAACTAAGATGCAGAAAACAGGGGAGCAGGCGGGAGTGGGAAAGAGAGCTGGATCTTAATTTTGGATATGTTCAATTGAGATAACTGTTACGTGTTTTAATCATGCTAATGATTAGGTAATTGAAAATCTGAGTTTGGAGTTTGGGATCAAGTCCAGGCTGGAGAGATTCAAGAATCATCAGCATATAAATGCCACGAGTCTGGATGAAATCACCAAGGAGGTACAGACAGAAAAGATACGAGGACTAAAAACTGAGCCTAGTAGATTTCCAGTGGCCATCTCAATGATTATACAACCCAAAGCCCAGATAGCCACAGGTCTGAAACAGATCAGAATAAATAATTTTTTCATGCAGAAATAAGTGAAACATCTTCCTTAAAAACATGCTTTGGCAGGGTGTGGTGACTTATGCCTGTAATCCCAGCACTTTGGGAGGCCAAGGCAGGAGAATCACTTGAGGCTAGGAGTTTAAGACCAGCCTGGGCAACATAGAGAGACCCTGTCTCAAAAAAAATAAAATAGCAGGGCAGGATGGTGTATGCTTGTAGTCCTAGCTAGTTGGGAGACTGGGGAAAGAGGATAGCCTGAACCTGGGAGTTCAAGGCTACAGTGACCTATGAATGTGCCACTGCACTCTAGCCTGGGCAATAAGGCAAGACCCTGTCTCAATAAATAAATAGATGTCAGTATGTTATTCAATAGATATCCATTATTCATAATAGTGACTAGATCACCTTCAAGAAATCTTTTACTCAGCTTCTAGTTCCAGCCATGATGAAGTAATAGGTATTGATCTAACTTAAGTAATAATAAAACTGAATAAAATACGTAAAACAACTGTTTTTAAGCTTTGGATAGCAGATAAGTGTCGGTTTTATCAGAAATACAATGGCCCTAGATATATATGCACCCAGGAACAGAGTTTCAACACATAAAGCAACTACTGATAGCCATGAAGAAAGGAGAAACACAATTCCATAATCATAGTTGATGATTTCAATATTTCTTCCACAGTAATTGATAAAACAATTAGACTGAAAATCAACAAAGACACAAGAACTACATTCTCCATCAATCAACTTGACCTAATTGCCATTTATAGTATAGAACACTACAACCAAATTTAGCAGTGTACACATTCTTTTCAAGTGTAAATATTCACTAAGATAGAGCATATGCTGTGATATAAAACAAGTCTCAAGGGCTTAGAGTGAGTGAAATAATATAGAGTATATTTCCTGAACACATTGGAATTAAATTAAAAATCAGTAACAGAAAGTTGTTTAAAATAACCTTAAATAGTTAGTAATTAAACAGCACATTTATAAATAAGTGGATTAAAGAATAAATTAAAAGGGAAAGGAAGTATGAAATATTTTAACTGATTGATATGATAATAGCATACATTTTTGGGAAGCAGTTAAGAAGGAAATTTTAAATTTTAAATGCACATATTAGAGAAAAGAAGAAAAGCCTCAAACCTGTAACCTCAGCCTCTACCTTCAGAAGCTAGAAAAAGAAGAGCAGACTAAGGGCAAAATAAATAGAAGGAAAAAATAATAAAGATAAAAGCACAACTCAGTAAAATAAACAGCAAACAATAGAAATAATCAATAAAATCCGAAATGGTTCTTTTAAAAGATTAGTAAAATTGATACCTCTATCTAGACTTAACAAAAACACTTAAAATAAAAAGGGGCAATCCCCTCGGGTCCCCTCCTACTGTGGGAGGTTTTCTGTCCTCTTAATAAATCCTGCTTTCAAAAAAAAAAAGGAAGAGAAAAAATACAAAATGCTCATATAGGAATCACAAAGGAAAAATGTTAAACAATTTTATGCCAATAAGACCAGCAGCTTAGATGGAATGAATTAATAACTTGAAAGAGGCAAGTTACCAAAACTGGCACAAGGAGAAAGAAAATCTGAGTATCTCTATATCTATTAATTATATTTAAGGAAATTAAATAGGTACATTAAAATCTTTCCAGAGTGAAAATTCCAGGCCTTGCTAGTCTCACTGCTAATTTCTTTTAGTTTGTTTTTTGTTGTTGTTTTTTTGTTTTTTTGAGTTGGAGACTCACTCTGTCACCCAGACTGGAGTGCAGTGACCGCTCCCGGCCACCGCAGCCTCGACCTGCTG
>NW_007252912.1:172735-198425 GCF_000164805.1 Carlito syrichta | reverse complement strand
ACACACACACACACACACACACACACACACACACACACACACACAGACTGAAATTCTCCAGTAACATAGATGTCAAAATCATTAATAAAATATTAAACAGTTGAATCCAATAACATAAAAAGAATCAAGTAGAGTCTAATCCTAGGAATGCAGAGTTGGTTTAACATTCCATCACTCCATCTCAATTCATTTAATTCACATTGGCAGAATAAAGGAGGAAAATCATAACATCTCAGTTAGTGCAGAAAAAACAAGTAACAAAATTCAACACCCATTCATGGTAAGGACCCTCAGCAAACAGGAATGGAACGAACATTCCTCCCTCTAATAAAGGTCATCCACATAAAACCTACAACTAACATTCTACTTAGTGAAAAAGAACTGAATTCTTCCCTCTGTCATAGAAGAAAAAGCAAGAATGTTCACTCTCACTACTTCTGTAATTCTGCTGAACATTGTATCACACATCCTTGCCAGTACAATAAGGCAAGAAGAAGTAACAAAAGGCACAAACACTTGAAAAGGAAGACACACAACTGTTTCCATCTGCAAATGTCATGATTGTCTATGTAGAAAATCCTAAGGGGGAGGAGGAAGATTCAATCCAATTTTATTATTTTTTTGAAGAATTAGAAAATCCATAATTTTAGTAGTATACCCTTTCTGGATTGTACATTATTTATTTTATAAACTAGAAAAAGTCTGTACCACATAAAGGCACTATCAGAACACAGGACACTGAAAGAGTGCTGACCATTGTTTAAAAGGATATATTGTCCAAAAGACCACCAGCATGGCTAAATACTAGAAAGGAGAACTTTATTGAGGATGTCAGTTTGCAAACTGGGAAGAGACAGTCTCAGTGTGAAGTGAAGGTGCTCTCTTTGAAGAGGGAGAGGGTAGGCTGGGTTTTATGCCTCACTGGGCCTGTATTACACAATATCATACACATTCAGTAGGTTTTGGGGAAAAGCAACACATATTTATGAGGGGAGTCCAGTGCATGCACAATGGGCAAATACATATGTAACATATATCCCATGTTCACTTTGTGATGGGGTTTTAGCATTAATGAGGTGGAATTTGGCTCTTTATAAAAAGGTAACTATAGAACACAAAGATAGCTTATGTTCAGTCTCTATATGGTGGCCAAAACTGGCTTCAGATCTGCAGCTGCTTATCAGAAAATAATGTAGCCCTGTCCTATGTCCAATCAGAGTTGTAGTGCTCTGGATTGTAAATCGGAGTTAGGAATTTGCCTGATAGCTCTTATTGTTAAGGAGTTCGGCAAGAGTGTAGATTTTCTTGTAATCTTAGGAATTCAGAAAGTTGTCATGCCAGGTGAGCCCTTAACCTTAGGGTCCATCTTAGTTGATAAAGGGGTGTCTGTCTTGGTCTTTTGGATCATAGATTAAAATTTTAATTAACAACTGGATTCCATATCATTTTTAGATATTTAATAAATATTATAAATGCTTTCATTGCTGACCAACAGAACATATTTTTAATGAATGTGATAGTAATTAATAATTTTTGAAACAATGGGTCAGGTATTTCATCAAGAACTCATTTTAGGAAGCTGGGGTATTCTAGGAGATAATTGACTTGAGGTAATGCGACTATGAGAGAAGGCAAAGGTCTGCCAGACACGGTGGCACACACTGTAAGAGAGGTCAAGGCAGGAGAACTGATTGAGCCCAGGAGTTCAAGACCACCTACCTACAAGGGCAACATAGCAAGACCCTTGTCCTCGTCTACAAAAATCAAAAAATAGAGTGGGGTGGTGTGCGCCTATAGTTCTGGCTACTCGGGAGGCTGAGGCAGAAGGATCTCCTGAGCTCGGGAGGTCAAGGCTGTGGTGAGCCATGAGTGAGAGTGAGACTCTAATTCAAAAAAATCATAGAAGAAAGAGAGAAGTAAACAGTAAATATTTTGCTAACAACAAAACAAAGTTGGAGGATGCTAATGCAGACAGGTGGCTGTTTTAACAACTCACATTACATTTCTATTGTATATAAAATAAAAAAGGAAGAGTTGTCAGTTTGTATTCTTGAGATTATTGAAAAGAAAAGACATTACCAGAAAAAAAATCTGTTCCTCTTCAAATTCTTCCCCTCACGGCCATTTGCTCCCTAAAATTAGAAAACGGGTTAGTAAGAACTAGGGGTAAGAATGCAAATACGTGCTGCCAAAACCTTTGAGGCAGGTTATTCAGTGCAGATTAGACATAGATAGATAAGTTTCTTGCAGGCAGTTTAAATTAAATAGGGCAAGCGGTCAGACATCTGTCTTATTGGTACATGACCTCTGCCCCACCAGTCAGGCACACCAGACCTGACCACCTTGCAGGCTGAAATGCGGATCTTCCAATGCAGAAAATCACAGAAACAATAGGAAATTACCCAAAACACAGAACAATGTCTTAAGAAAAGCCCAAATCTAGTTAGGCAATAACTTTAATTATTTAGAAGGTTCTTGTGAACTTAGAAGGTTGGGAGATGGTAATCAAAACTCAAGACCGGGAATTGAGTTTTGGGTCACACTTATAACACCAGCACTTTGGGAGGCAGAGGCAAGAGGATTGCCTGAGCCCACGGGTTCGAGACTAACCTGGGCAACTTGGTGAGACCTCATCTCTACAATTAATCAAAAAATTAGCTGGCATGGTAGCACACACCTGTAGTTTCAGCTACTTGGAAGGCTGAGGAGGGAGGATCGCCTGAGCCCATCAGATCGAGGCTGCATTGGCAACAGAGTGAGACACCGACTCAAAAAAACAAAAACAAAAACCTCAAGACCAGTCAGGAACAGTAGCTCATGCCTGTAATCCCAGCACTTTGGGAGGTGGAGGCAAGATGATTGTCTGACTCCAGGGGTTCGAGACCAGCATGGGCAACTTGGTGAGATCGCGTCTCTGCAGTAAATTAAAAAATGAACTGGGTACTGTGGCACACACCTGTGGTTCCAGCTACTTGGAAGGCTGAGGCAGAAGGATCGCTTGAGGCTGCGGTGGCCGTGACGTGCCACTGCACTCCAGACTGGGTGACAGAGTGAGACTCCTACTCAAAAAAACCAAAAAACTCAAGACCAGACACCTGCAACCCACCGCTCTCAGCTCTTGGTTTCCTTTAATCATGATTGTAAAAGAATTTAAAGCTTCTTGTCAAAGGCAAGTATGTGCCCTCTTTTAAGAAACCCATGCTCGCTCTTGAGTATGCTTCCTTCATTCTAATAAATTAGGTCTTAAAACCATACTTGGGACTTGCTCTGAAATGCTTTCCTGTGGCAAAGTCAAAGAACTCACAGAGCAATACACTCACCCCACCCAGACTCACCGGAATGCACTATATACTAATGTTAAATTATATATAAACTACTAAATGATAAAAAATGCTGGCCAGGTCAAAAGATTTGCTTCAATGCCTTGCTCAATTTCCATCCTTTTAAATAATCTTCATGATATGTTTAAACATTGCTCCAGAATGTTCAGTGTGGCACCAAATTCATGTTTCATGCTTATCAAGTATATTTGTTTGCTTGGAAATGTTTGGTACTCCAAAATATTGGGATCTTACTTTATTATATATTTTAAAACCTTTCCTTCTGTAATCATAAAGTTCTGAAACAAGGCTAAGAATGATCACTAATCAATGATTAAAATAATAGATGATCAAATAAAATTACTTGACTAAATGTAAGCTGCAGTGTTATTAGGATGTACCAGTCAGGCAGTTTTTATAAGTTAATGTTCAAGTTTTTTTGTTTTTTTGTTTGTTTGTTTGTTTTTTGGTTTTTGGTTTTTGGTTTTGAGTTGGAGTCTCACTCTGTCACCCAGGCTGGAGTGCAGTGGCCAGCTCCCAGTGACCTGCTGGGCTCCAGCGATCCTTCCGCCTCAGCCTTCCAAGTAGCTGGAACTACAGGCGCGCACTACCACACCCGGCTAATTTTTTTGATTTATGGTAGAGATGAGGTCTCGCCAAGTTGCCCAGGCGGGTCTCGAACCTGCGGACTCAGGCAATCCACTCACCTCAGCCTCCCAAAGGCGCAGGATTACAGGCTGAGCCACCGAGCCCAGCTAATGTTCAAATTTTTAAAAACATGAATAGTTACTAGTAAAAAAATAAAATTAAATAAATAAAATTAAAATTAAAAAACATGACTCATTTAAAGATTAATAAATTTTAAAACAAATTTAGGAGAATATACACATAACTACACAGGTGTGATGGTTAATCTTAGGTGTCAACTCGACTAGATCAGGGGATGGCTAGATGGCTGGTGAAGCACTGTGTCTGGGTGTGTCTGTGGGGGTGTTCCCAGAGAAGACTAACATGTGAGTCAGTAGACTGGAAGAGACCGGCCCTCAACGTGGGTGGACACCATCCAATCTGCTGCCAGCAGAGCTACAAAGAACAGATGGAAGGAGGAGGAAAAGTCATTTGCTGAGCTTCCTTCTGCTCTTTCTTCTCCCATTCCAGTGGGACAATTTGCTTCCTCTCCCTCTACCCTTGGATATTAGACTTCAGCTTCTTCAACCATTGAACTCTGGAACCTCATTAGCAGCTTTCCAGGGTCTCTCAGACCTTTAGCCTCAGACAGAGGGCTACAGCATTGGCTTTCCTGGTTTTGAGGCTTTCAGACCTGGACTGAGCCATACTACCAGTTTTTTTCTTTTTTTTTTTTTTTTTTTGAGTTGGAGTCTCACTCTGTCACCCAGACTGGAGTGCAGTGGCATACTCCCGGCCACGGCAGCCTTGACCCGCTGGGCTCCGGCAACCCTTCCACCTCAGCCTTCCAAGTAGCTGGAACTACAGGCGTACGCTATCACGCCCGGCTAATTTTTGATTTATTGTGGAGATGAGGTCTCGCCAAGTTGCCCAGGCGGGTCTCGAACCCGCGGGCTCAGGCAATTCACTCACCTCAGCCTCCCAAGGCACGGGATTACAGGATGAGCCACCGAATCCGGCTCCAGTTTTTTTCATACCCAGCTTACAGATGGTTGGTTCATCATGAGACTTCACCATGTAATTATTTGAGTCAATCTTCCCTAATAAATTCCTTTTTGTATATACATATATCCTAGTGGTTCTGTCCCTCTGAAGAACTCTGATGTACCTGTAGAATTCTCTAGTAGGCATTTTATGCGTGTGGCATTAATAAGATTCTTATTTTGACCATATAGTGATTCTGGGATTCCCTGAATCTTCAGCTGCTGCATTTTCTACTCTACATCTAGCAGGTTCTTCCTTTCAGTTTGTGCATTTCATGTATTCTAAAAAGTGAATGGAAACAAGACCCTAATTGAGGAAATGGTGTCTTTGGCTAAGGAAATCCTGCCAGAGATAAAAACTGTACTTTGCCCCAGTGGTAGTTTCGTAAGATACAGAGAGACAATTTAGCAGAGTATTCCTCAGTATCATCAAGCAGAACTAAAGGCGGCCTTTGTATAGACTCTTCTCTCTCTTGCCTAAATCACTCACCCACAGTAAGTTAGGATTTCTCTCTGGCCTTAGAGCCTATTCAATGCTTGTATGTACTTTCAATATATGTTTAAGATGCCTGAAAGAATTTAATGTAAAACTGAGCAGTGCTTGGATCTGACTGGATAATTCAAAAAACAAGTAAATGCCAGAGCCAAAAATAGAACAAATAAATGGCTATTCCCTATCTTATGTTTTTAAAAACATGTCATGTTCTCTCTGGCTCTAAAATAAACTACAGACTCAAAATATAAGACATTTTCTCTTAAAAAAAATTTACTTATTTAAAGTTATTTTTTAGAGACAGTGTCTTGCTCTTTGCCCAGACTAGAGTACAGTGACACCATCATACCTCACTGAAGCCTTGAACTCCTGGACTCACAGTATTCTCCTGCCTTAGCCTCCCTCCCATGTAGCTGGCACTATAGGCATGCATCACCAGACCTGGCTAATTAAAAAAAAATTTTTTTTGACAGATGGTAGTTTCACTACACTGCCAAGGCTGATCTTGAACTCCTGCCTTCAAAGTAATCCTCCTGCCTTGTTCTCCCAAGGATTGTAGGTGTGAGCCACTGCACCCAGCCAAGAAATGTTCTTAATTCTGACATTTATTAAAAGCTTTATTTGGATTGCCTTATATACAATTTCAGTCACTTGTCAGAACTGCATGTGAATAAGCACTACAAATTAACTACAATGAGTACTGATGAATTCTGGTTATTTCCAATAACTACAACTTGTTTCAAGGCTGCTATAAACCTTGGAGTCCTACCTCATATGAGCAAAAAGAGGTTTTCTCTTCTTATTTATTTACTCACCCTAAAAATTACAGAACTTAACAGTTCTTTTTTTTCCTTCTTTGGAATGTGATTTTAGTTCCTGGGATAAACACACAAAGCACATTAATAGTCTGGCCAAACTCAGGAGCCTCAACTCACCCAATCATTCAAAAAATGTGCCAATGGTGTGCTGTGCAACATGCTGTGACATGAGTAAGTCGCCCAAATTTAAAAGTTTAAAGCCACCCTCATTACATTTTATAATGAACTAAATAATAACCATTAATGACTTTTTGTGTTATTGTTCTACAATTTGTTGGTGCAATTTGTTTCTGCAGAGTGGATTGTGGAGTTCTAGGCCAAGACTAAGGTATAACCTTAAATGTAATAATGAGACTACATCTAATGGTTTCTGATAACCAATCGTCTTACCCAATTGTAGAGACTGAGTAACCTTGTTAAAATGCCCTCTTATATAATTTCAGATCCATTTTTCTTTTTTCTTTTTTTGAGTCAGAGTCTCTGTCGTCCAGGCTGGAGTGCAGTGGCACACTCATGGCGACCGCAGCCTCCACCTGCTGGGCGCAGGCAATCCTTTCACCTCAGCCTTCCAAGTAGTTGGAACCACAGGCATGCGCCACCACGCCCGGTTGGGTTTTTTTATTTATTGTAGAAGTGAGGTCTCGCCATATTACTCAGAATGGTCTCAAACCCCTGAACTCAGATAATTGTCTTGCCTCTGCCTCCCAAAGTGCTGGGATTACAGGTGTAAACCACCACCCCCAGTTCAGATCCATTTTTCTATGTTTTTAGTTTTTAAATTTTCTTAATAAGTATGTTCTAATTTTATCATGAATAAAACTGTAATAATTTTATTTAACAAAAATAGAGATAATGAAGCTAATAAATCACAAACAGAGATGACCTCACAAGTACAGAATGGGAGGCCACCCAGATAATTTAATTCAGTGAGTGCTCAGCACAATCTTTTCCCTTTAAAGAATGCCTTTAGAGCAGGTGTGTCCAAACTTTTGGCTTCCCTGAGCCACATCAAGTAACACTTTGGCTTCCCTGGGCTGCGTTAAGTAAAAAGAAATTGTCAGGCCGCACGTAAATTATATAATATAATTAGTATATATAGATATAATAAGACTTCTTTTTAAATATTTTTTATTATAAAGTTTAGAAAAATGAAAATAATATAAAACCAGTGGGAAATCTGACCTTGTTTTTAAAAACTAATCTAGCAATGTCTGGTTCAAAGGAAGTGGCTGTATTCTTAGTGAGTTCTCAAGGTGCTCATCAGAAATATTTGTTCAAATTTTACTTTTCAGGTGCTTCATAACTGAAAACAGCTGTCCACAAGTGTATGTGCTGCCAAGATGCAATGTTGTAAGGTATGATTGTGAACTCCAAAAACGGAACTACGTATGGGGTCACAAAGAAACACTAAAAAAAAAAAACATGGTGTTAAAAGATTTTGCCAGGCACAGTAGTTCATGCCTGTAATCCCAGCACTTTGGGAAGTGGAGGCAAGAGGATTGCCTGAATCCAGGAGTTCGAGCCCAGACTAGGCAACTTGGCAAGACCTTGTCTCTACATTAATCAAAAAATTAACCGGGCATGGAGCCGCACGCCTGTGCTTCCAGCTACTTGGAAGGCTGAGGCAGAAGGATTGCCTGAGCCCAGCAGGCTGAGGGTGCAGTAGCTATGAGTATGCCACTGCACTTCCTCCTGGGCAACAGAGTGAGTCTCTGACTCAAAAAAAAAAGATTTTGTGAGACTGTATTACTAGCTGTCCTAGGCTGCATGCAGTCCAAGGGCAACAGGTTGAACATGCCTGTTTTAGAGAGTACTCATTCCAATGATACAGTTTTCAAGATTTCCAAACAAAAGTCAAGAATTTCTTTGGTGGGGATGAGACAGACCAGAGACCCCATTTTTAGAGGTCTGCACATTCCAAGTACAGAAACAAAGGAAAATCCTAAAGTTTCTTCAAGAGAAATTCCAGGCACCTAGCTAGCCCCAGAAGTAAATAATTTGTTAAACAAGAAGGTAATCGTAGTCTAAAACAATAGCCAAGGAAATTGGAGCTCTGAGGGTGTTTTCTTTCCCCATAGAAACTAAGGATTACGTTTTAACCTATGTCCCTGAGTTGTCTTTCAGAAACTCAGACCCCCAGGAAGGAACCCCACTGAAAGGGGCTGGCAGGTAGACCTCAGAAAAGGGAGGAATGAAGACTGCACTGTAACCACCATCCTTTGGCCTAAATTTTCTTCTTGAGGGCTTGGAGAAAGTCATTTTTCTTTTCTTTTTTTTTTTGAGTTGGAGTCTCACTCTGTCACCCAGAAGGAGTGCAGTGGCCGCCTCCGGCCACCGCAGCCTCGACCTCCTGGGTTCCGGCGATCCTTTCACCTCAGCCTTCCAAGTAGCTGGAACTACAGGCGCGTGCTACCATGCCCGGCTAATTTTTTGATTTATTGTAGAGATGAGGTCTCGCCAAGTTGCCCAGGTGGGTCTCGAACTCGCGGGCTCAGGCAATCCACTCACCTCAGCCTCCCAAGGCACGGGATTACAGGCTGAGCCACCGAACCCGGCTTGAGAAAGTCATTTTTCTACTGACCCTAAATTTTTAAACAAAACTTCTCTTCTTTAACCAATTGCAATTCAGAGAATCTGTCCATCTGCCTACAACCTGTAAGCTACTGCTTGAAGACATCCCACCCTTTTAAATCTAAACCAATGTACGATGTCTAACAATTAAGTTCACAAACTTGCCACGGTGCACCAACAACTCAGTAAGGGTTCACAACCTACCAAGGTACATCAGTCCTCACGGCTGTGTTCGTGTTGACGTGTGGCATTGTCTTGCTGAGTGGCATTCAGTGTTATTGTTGCATGTTTTTGTGTGCCGTCGCAAGAATGTTGTAGGTTGAATTAGAGCAACAAACAAACATTACATTTCTTATTAAACTTGGCAAGAGTGGAAGTGAAATCAGGGACATGTTAGTCGAAGTTTATGGAGATAATGTCATGAAGAAAACGACAGCGTACAAATAGATTAAATGTTTTTCTGAGGGGAGAGAAAGTGTCTCTGATGAAAAACTGACAAAAACATGACAAACATTCATCAAATTGTGCGTCAGAATCATTGGCTGACTGTGAAAACCATAAGAGACCAAATAAACATCAACAGAGAAACAGTTAAAAAAATCTTAACTGAAAATCTTGGCATGAGAAAGGTGTGTGTGAAAATGGTCCCAAAGGAATGCTTGCATTATGACAATGCACCACCAGCTCACACAAGCATTGTCTGTGAGGAAGGTTTTAGCCAGTAAACCGATAACTGTATTGTAACACTCTCCCTACTCACCTGATCTGGACCCAATGACTTTTTTCTTTACCCAAAGGTTAAAAAGACTATTGAAAGGAAGACATTTGATGACATTCAGGACATCAGGGGTAATACGACGATAGCTCTGATGGCTATTCCAGAAAGAGTTCCAAAATTGCTTTGACAGGTATACTAGGTGCTGGCATTGGTGCATAGCTTCCCAAGGGGAGTACTTTAAAGGTGACCATAGTGATAATCAGCAATGAGATATATAAGCACTTTGCCTAGGATGAGTTCGCAAACTTAATTGTCAGATCACGTATAATCCCCAAGTATTGATTTGTGATTTTGTGTCTGCTTTCCTGAAATTTACCCTGCCTTTAAAAATCCCTGCCAGCAACCTCTGTGGAAAGCACTGTGGCGATTCCTAAAAGCTCTAAATATCAACCTCCCATATGACCCCACACTCTCCCTACTGGGAATATACCCTGAAGAACTCAAATCACTCTATAAAAAAG
The DNA here is from genome assembly GCF_000164805.1 of Carlito syrichta. NCBI lineage: Eukaryota > Metazoa > Chordata > Mammalia > Primates > Tarsiidae > Carlito > Carlito syrichta. Next base: position 188,314 of record NW_007252912.1, on the reverse strand, counting down.
ATACCTGCACACGTATGTTTATCGCAGCATTGTTCACAATAGCAAGAACCTGGAAACAACCATGCTGCCCATCAAAAGAGGACTGGATTTTAAAAATGTGGTACATATACACGATGGAATACTACGCAGCCATAAAAAAGAACAAAATCATGAATTTCGCAGCAACCTGGATGGAACTAGAGTCTATAATACTGAGTGACCTCTCACAGAAACAAAGATCCGAGTATCACATGTACTCACTCATATAATGGACCTTGAATATCCAATGTAATAGTATAAGAAAATGACTGACAGTACTGGGAAACTATGGGAGGGGGGATGGGATCAACAGTAGCAAATATCTGTCTGGGGATGGGGAAATACCTCTTATCAACAGGGTGCCTGAATGAAACGTAATTGTACACCTAACCCTTAACTGTACCCCACAAAACCATAATAAAAAATATTGTTTAAAAAAAAAAATCCCTGCCAGTAAAACCCTTACCTGCAAACCACTGGGGAGGTCAGGCTTTGAGCATTTAGCTTCCTGGTCCTCCTTGCTTGGTACCCTGCAATAAACACTTTTCTTTCTATTACACAAACCTCGGTGTAGATATCTGGTTTTACTACACTGGGCGAGTGGACCTCAGTTCAGTTCTACAACAGGTTGGGGCTGGGGACATTTCAAAAAGATTACCTGATAGCTAGCTGAGAGCAAATATTTGTGAAAATAGGACAGTAGGTAGACATCAGAGACAGACAGGGAAATAAATTGGGGAGAAAAAAAGAAGGAAGGAAGAGGCAAAGACAAACACATATATACTTGTGTCTGTTAACCACATGTTTATATCATTATTCTTTTCACTGGCATGGCTTACATGCCTGGCATTTGACAATAGACATAACATAGATGCTATTTTCCCTGGATACCATATAGTTTAATCATCCCACATTCAAATGAGGTATTTATTAGTCTCCAAAAATTAACTTTAGAAACTTTTAGTAGTTAGTTATTCTAGGAACATATAGCTCTGTTTCTAGAATTCAAAGATTATATAATTTTGAATTTTTATATAGCTTTCCAGTAGTAATAACTAAATTTATACACTGTGTCAAGGGATCCAAACAACATTCCTTAGTAAAGGGTACAAACAAAAACGTTTTACCTCTTGTTTGTCTTGATTTTGATCCGCATTAAGTAATGGTATTTTAGATGAATCTGTTTTCTTTAACTCCCTCTTCAGTGCTTTTATCTGTTTAACTTTTGCAAAAATATATAAAACAATGAAAATTTGTTATTACTGCTTTGAAATTTGACTTTCCTCTTCAAGAATTTCAAATGAAAATTCTGATGTCCACTAAGTCAGTTTTCAGTTTATTACAAAAGAACAAAATAAATCACGAGTTGACCGGGTGTGGAGGCTCAATCCAGTAATCCCAGCACTTTGGAAAGTCGAGGTGAGGGGATTGCCTGAGTCCACAGGTTTGAGAACAGCCTGGGCAACTTGGCGAGACCTCATCTCTACAATAAATCAAAAAGTTAGCCGGGTGTGGTAGTGTGTGCCTGTAGTTCTGGCTAAAAGGAAGGCTAAGGTGGAAGGATCGCCTGAGCCAAGCAGATCAACGCTGGGATGGCTGTGAGCGTGCTACTGCATGCCAGCTTGGGCGACAGAGTGAGACTCCAACTCAAAATGAATAAATAGATAATCAGTTGCGATGGTAAAATAAGGTAAATTATTTGTCTTATAGCTTTACAAATAGTCTACCAAATATTAAGAGAAGATTTTTATTAATTAATTAATTTATTTATTTATTTATTTATTTGAGTTGGGGTCTCACTCTGTTGTCCAGGCTGGAGTACAGTGGCACAACCACAGCTCACTGCAACCTTAGCCTCCTCAGGAGATCTTTCTACCTCAGCCACCTGCTGGGTTCAGGTGATCCTTCTGCCTCAGCCTTCCAAGTAGCTGGAACTACAGGTGTTCGCTACCACATCCAGCTGATTTTCTTTTAATTGTAGAGATGAGATCTCACCATGTTCCCTAGGCTGGTCTCGAACCCCTGGGCTCAGGTAATCCTCTTGCCTCCACTGCCCAAAGTGCTGGGATTACAGTCAGCTAATTTTTTTTTTAACTTTTTTGTGGAGACGAGTTCTCACTATGCTGCCCAGTCTGGTTTCAAACTCCTGGATTCAAGCAATCCTCCTGCCTTGGCCTCCCGAAGGACTGGGATTACAAACATGAGCCACCATGCCTAGTCTATTTTATTTTATTTTATTATTATTTTTTGAGTTGGAGTCTCACTCTGTCGCCCAGACTGGAGTGCAGTGGCTGCTCCCGGCCACCGCAAGCCTCGACCTGCTGGGCTTCGGTGATCCTTCCGCCTCAGCCTTCCAAGTAGCTGGAATTACAGGCGCGCGCTACCACGCCCGGCTAATTTTTTGATTTATTATAGAGATGAGGTCTCGCCTGCCCAGGCAGGTCTCGAACCCGCGGGCTCAGGCAATCCACTCACCTCAGCCTCCCAAAGGCGCGGTATTACAGGCTGAGCCACCAAGCCTGGCTTATTTTATTTTTTTATTCTCAATATAACTGTTAAGATCAGATAATTCCTCTTGTGCTGTGCATTATTTTCTTGCTACTATATATATATATATATATATTTTTTTTTTTTTTTTTTGAGTTGGAGTCTCACTCTGTCACCCAGACTGGAGTGCAGTGGCCACTCCCAGCCACCGCAGCCTCGACCTGCTGGGCTCCGGCGATCCTTCCACCTCAGCCTTCCAAGTAGCTGGAACTACAGGTTCGCACTACCACAACCGGCTAAATTTTTTATTTATTGTAGAGATGAAGTCTCGCCAATTTGCCCAGGCGGGTCTCGAACCGACGGGCTCAGGCAATCCACTCACCTCAGCGGGATTACAGGCTGAGCCACCAAGCCCGGCCTTGCTATTATATTAACTTCTCACAAGGTGTCACTATTCTTCAAAGAAACATAAGGATATTTATTCAAGACAAAAATGAGTTTCATTTTTAAATAAATCTTAAATTTATAAATCTTATTTACTATGCTTGGCATTGTGGCTCATGCCTGAATCCCAGCACTTTGGGAGGCAGAGGACAACATATTGAAACCTCATCACTACAAACAATACCAAAAAAATTAGCTGGGCATGGTGGCACGCACCTGTAGTACCAGCTACTTGGGAGACTGAGGCTGAAGGATTACTTGAGCCGAGGATGTGGGGCCTGCAGTGAGCTAGGATCATGCCATTGCACTCCAGCCTGGGGGACACAGTGAGACCTGTCTCAAAAAAAATCTTATTTACTAAATCCTTGGATGTCCAAAACACACATAAAATTCCTGCTATTATATGGGCAAACAATGATGAAGAAACATAGGAAGGCGATTTACTCCAAATCATATTTGGAACAAAACCACCTTCCTCAAATACTGTTCTAACATTTCAACAACATTGTGCTAATGAAATATTTACACCTCAATGCTGTCTTAACCCTTCTTTACAACGATCTCTTTTAAGTCTTACCCCTTATTTGACTATGCAGGAGGAAAATGTCACCAACTGGAAATATTTTTCTTAGCTTACTGTTTTCTACCTCTATCACACTATAAAATGAAAATTGTATCAGAAAAAAAGTCTTGTAAATGATCTCTGGAGATTTGTAAAGCTATGCAAGAAACCTGTACCTTCCTTTCCTTTTACATCCTTTGACTGTCTTGTGAAAGGGAGTTCTGGAAAATGGAATTCCTTTTTATCAGATCTCAAAAAATTCAGCTTCCTTTTGTTTCCATTTGCCATTTGGTCACTTTGACCTGCTTGCCCACTAAATATACCCTTCTCCATTTGGGTCTAAATGAACAAACAAACAAGAGTTAGTTTTTCAAAAATGTGTCTATTTGTAGAATGAAAAGCCTAGAACTGCTAGCCATTTGGATGGCATAAGATAGGCATAATAATTATTTTAATAACTAAGAAGTAGAATAGAGTACCATTAAACTTACCAATAGATCAAACTCCAATAAAAGTTTCATAAAGTAAATTTTTTTTTTTTTTTTTGAGTCGGAGTTTCACTCTGTCACCCAGACTGGAGTGCAGTGGCCGCTCCCGGCCACCGCAGCCTCAACCTGCTGGGCTCCGGCGATCCTTCCGCCTCAGCCTTCCAAGTAGCTGGAACTACAGGTACGCGCTACCACGCCCGGCTGATTTTTGATTTATTGTAGAGATGAGGTCTTGCCAAGTTGCCCAGGTGGGTCTCGAACCTGCGGGCTCAGGCAATCCACTCACCTCAGCCTCCCAAAGGCGCGGATTACAGGTTGAGCCACCAAGCCCGGCTTAAAGCAAACTTTTAAAAGCATGTTTAATATTCTGAGAATAATACTCTTGATTATGAAAACCATAATTTTAACTTTGAATTTTTAATACTATTCGTTGCACCAACTTTAAACAAAATGCTTCAACTTTTTGTTTTGTTTTTTTTTTTTTAGTTGGAGTCTCACTCTGTCGCCCAGACTGGAGTGCTGGGCTCCGGCAATCCTTTCATCTCAGCTTTTCAAGTAGCTGGAACTACAGGCGCGCGCTACCATGCCCGGCTAATTTTTTATTTATTTTAGGGATGAGATCTCGCCAAGTTGCCCAGGCGGGTCATGAACCAACTTATTTTTTTTATAACTTTTTTTATAACTTATTTATGAACACTGGGAAAACCCAAATGAAAAAATTACTTGTGCATCTAGTATCTGGAAAACCTTTTGTGTTACCTATTTTTGTTTATTCGACAATAGATCATAAAAACTTTTCTAGGTCAATGAACTCTTCTATAATGTAATGTGAAGTATCCCACAGTATCCCATTAGGGTATGAATGTACCCTAATGTACTTAATCAGTTATCTGCTCTTGGATAGGTTTGTGTTGTTTTTCATTTTTTTATTATTATAAATAACATTGTGCTTCAATTTTGAATCAATCGCTTTCCTATGTCTGAAGTGAGGAGGAACTTAATGAAAATTGTAAAAGCAGTAAGGAACTGAAGGACTGTTTTCATCTCAGGAAAAAAAACCCCAAAAGTACATATTAAAAAGTGTTAGAACCCCAAAGATAGAGAAAGGAAAAGGAGAGTAATGCTAAAGAACTCATATTCCAATGACTAGCTTCTTGCCTTACTTGAGTGGGCTCTGTATTCTCTTGCCTGCTATTAGATATAACTTGTCCAATAGATTGTGAAGAAGTACGTCTCTTTTTTGTTCTTTCAATTAACCTATTATTTAAAAATGAATGAGAAGTTATTAGAACTCCCCAGAAATGGCTTTGTTTTAGCTTCAAGAATGAACAAGTTATACCGCGGAAGTCTGCCGTTTGAACACTGAGTGCCAAAATGCAATTGTCAGTCCTTAAGTATCAAATGCTCCAGGGAGAAAGATGGTAACAGGGCAGAAAACTAACGCATGGCTAGTGGCAACAAACATTTTGTGGGATTACGCCTGCTGGCCTGCTTACTCCCCTCTATCTGTTCTGAAGTTGGATCTCTTTTTTTTTTTTGAGTTGGAGTCTCACTATTGCCCAGACTGGAGTGCAGTAGCCGCTTCCAGCCACCGCAGCCTCGACCTGCTGGGCGCCGGCGATCCTTCCGCCTCCACCTTCCGAGTAGCCGGAATTACAGGCACGTGCTACCACGCCTGGCTGATTTTTTGATTTATTGTACAGATGAGGTCTCGCTGCCCAGGCGGGTCTCGAACCTGCGGGCTCAGGCAATCCACTCACCTCAGCCTCCCAAAGGCACGGGATTACAGGCTGAGCCGCCGAGCCTGGCAAGTTGGATCTCTTAACTACTGGGTTTCTCAATTTATGAACTTGCTGTTCAAGATTGACTGGTTCACAGCCATGGTTACTGGTACCATGGTTTTCGGGTTGCCTCAAGAACAATTGAGCTATTGCAGTCTGTAGCATGCTGTACCTTTGGACTGACATAGACTTGTCCACTTTCCCACCTCTGCAGACCGTTAGGCTTTACAACCTATAGCCATATCAGTCTGCTAGAATCTACTTGGACTAAGGAATTTAGTCTCCTTCTTCACCTAGAAATCCAGTAGTCTCCCTAAATTCAGAAGCGGCCCTGAAGTCTTATTAGACAGACCCTCACCATCCATCGCACTGCTCTTAATTAACCAGACTCATGGGACCAGTCTCTCAATTTGTATCAGAGGCTAAATCAAAAACTGGCCCAATATGCTGTTTTTCTCCCAAAATACCTAACCTTTAAAGGCTATTTGACCGTGAAAGATTATTTCTGAGTATCCTTTCTCCACATAGAGTATTTGCTATGATATAGAAATAAAGATTACTTTGTTATACCAAGGCACATTGATACCAAAATTTAGGTCATGTCACCTTCTTTCTCTGAGAAAGGAAAAAGTTTTTCTTTTTTTTTTGAGTTGGAGTCTCACTCTGTCGCCCAGACTGGAGTGCAGTGGCCACTCCCGGCCACTGCAGCCTCAACCTGCTGGACTCCGGCGATCCTTCCGCCTCAGCCTTCTGAGTAGCTGGAATTACAGGCATGCGCTACCAAGCCTGGCTGATTTGGAAAAAGTTTTTCTAAAGATTTTTTTTTTTTTCAGAGTTGGAGTCTCACTGTGTTGCCCAGGCTGGAGTGCAATGGCACACTTACAGCCACCCTAGTGTTGACCTGCTGGGTTCTGGCGATCCTTTTACCTCAGCCTTCCAAGCAGCCAGAACTATAGGCATGCACTACCACTCCCGGCTAATTTTTTTTTTATTGTAGAGATAAGGTCTCGCGAAGTTGCCCAGGCTGATCTTGAACCCGTGGGCTCAGGCAATCCTCTCACTTCAGCCTCCAAAGTGTTAGGATTACAGGTAGATTTTTTTTTAATGAGGTGTTTTCACAAGACACTGAAGAAAAATTAAACAGCTGTATGGCCAAGAAAAGTTAATCTCGTCTATAGCATTCATAAGAAGCACTCAGTAAATGGCCCAGGATATAATCATAATTTCAATATATCTTCAAGTTCAGTTTACAGACAGACGTTATGAACACGATTCTTTGCAAAACTGTTATACAGGAACATTGAATTACTTGGGTCTCTTCTTTGAATACATCTCACCTTGGATTAGGGTGAGAGAGATTTGAATTGTGATTTGCTGCCATCAAATTACTGTTAGTTAGATTGATGGGTGGCATTGTCATACAACTTCCAGAATGTGGATCTTCTTTCATGCCATTAGAGTTAACGCTGGGACTGACAGGTTTTGATGATTCAGTGATTAAAGTCTTTGTATCCTGAGACTTAGCATAAACATTTTCAGTTGCATCCTGTTGACAATGTCTGCCTTTATAATCTATCTTTTTCGGTTCAAAGATATCGCCTATTCCTTCTTTGATTTTAATAACTCTGACTTTGATTTCCTTGGGCCTCTTCTCTTTTTCCATTTCCTGGAATAGGCACATCCAAAATCGGAGTCATGAGAACAGTTATTTTAGTCATTAGAGTCTAACTATAATATAGGTATACTGAATGAAACAAAAACCAAAGTTCTTACCTTTCCCCAAACTGAACTACTTAGCAGCGTATTGGTATAAATTGTTTTCCTTTCATCTTTCCAAAGTTCATTTTCTTTAGAGTTCTCTTTTGGCTTTATGAATGAATTGACTCTTGCTTCTTGTAGTACTTTAGCTCTCAGCTCTGGTATGAATCTGATAAAACAAATAATATTAGCCAAAATCCTTTTATTTTGTAGATGGAATATTTTAGATTTATTGAACCATTTAATCAATTAATTGACATTTTAGTCACAGCATAAATAATGCTGTATAATTATAATATATGCCAAGACATGGCACAATATTTACCTAATAAAAATGGCTTTCTGGTCTGGTGTATTGGCTCACATGTATAATCCCAGCACTTTGGGAGGCTTTAGCAAGAAGATTGCTTGAACCCATGAGCTGAAGACCAGCCTAGGCAACATAGTGAGACCTTGTCTCCACAAAAAGTAAAAAAAATTAACAGGCATGGCAGCACATGCCTATAGTACCAGCTACTCAAGAGGCTGAGGCCGAAGAGTCTCCTGGGTCCAGGAGGTCAAGGCTGAGGTAGACCACAATCGTGCCATGCACTCGAGCAGTGACAGAGTGAGACCCTGACTCAATAAAGCAAAACAAAATGACAACCAAGAAAATGGCTTTCTGGTAAAGATAACATCTTTCAAAAATTTTGCTATGGGAATCTATTATATGAAACTTTCACAAAATAGATTTATATAAATTAGATTCCCTTTGGGATGCAAACTTTACTCAATAAAAGTATTGCATCAGGGCTCGGTGGCTCAGTCTGTAATCCCAGCACTTTGGGAGACCGAGGCAAATGGATTGCCTGATTCTGTGGGTTCGAGACCAGCCCGGGCAACTTGGCAAGACCTCGTCTCTATAAACCAAAAATTAGCTGGGTGTGGTAGTGAGTGCCTGTAGTTCAGGCTACTTGGAAGGCTGAAGCAGAAGGATCACCAGAACTCAGCAAGTGGACGCTGGGGTGACCGTGAGCGTGCCACTGCATTCCAGCCTGGACGACGGAGTGAGACTCCAACTCAAAAAATAAATAAATAAATAATAAAAGTATTGCTTTTAATTGTGATAATTATACTATTATTTTGAAGCAGCTCTCATACATTTGTCCTTTTTGCAGTTCTTTAAAATAATATGACTTAAAAAATGAACAAACGTTTCTGAAATCTTACTCCAGAGAAATATTTACAGTACAAAATATAACAGAATATATCAATATTGGAGAGAGATTGTTTTGGTCTCAGTTTGGTTTCTTACTTTTTAAAAGTTATTAATTTTGAATGTAAAAATCCATTCATATGGTTCAAAGTTCAAAAAGTTATACTGTAAAGTTTCCTCCCATCCCTTCACTGAACTGAACAGTTCCCTCTCTTGGAAGCAGCTACCACTATCAGCTGGGAAAGTTAACCGTCCATGAACAAGTTCTTCCCTAGTCCAGCCCATTCTTGCCAGTGCTGTGCCTGGCACATGCCTAACAGCAGGTAGTGTGAGGAGATGAAAACAATAAAGAAACAGAGCCGGGCTCATTGGCTCAGCCTGTAATCCCGCGCCTTTGGGAGGCTGAGGTGAGTGGATTGCCTGAGCCCACAGGTTCGAGACCCGTCTGGGCAACTTGGCGAGACCTCATCTCTACAATAAATCAAAAAATCAGCTGGGCATGGTAACACACGCCTGTAATTCTGGTTACTTAGAAGGCTGAGGCGGAAGGATCGCCAGAGCCCAGCAGGTCGAGGCTGCGGTGGCCAGGAGCGGCCACTGCACTCCAGTCTGGGCGACTGAGTGAGACTCCAACTCAAAAAAAAAAAAAAGAAAGAAAGAAAGAAACAGTATGATTAGTTTGCCTAAATGAGAAAAATCTCACACTTGCATTGCAGAAGGTCCATGAAAGAAAGAGGCATCTTATCAAAGGAAAAAGTCTTACCCAAACATTTTCTGAAGGTTCTATAATTTGAACTCACTCCACAATAGTAAAATCCTAAGCCCAGGAGAAATCAACTTAGTCTATGTAGCACTGATGTGAAGCAAGATGGGTGGGGTCTCACTTTGTCACCCAGGCTGGAATCCAATGGCATGATCATAGCTCACTGCAGTCTCAAACTCCTGATGTCAAGCAACCCTCTCACCTAAGCCTCCTGAGTACTTGGGACTACAAATGTGCCCCACCACACCCAGCTAATTGTTTTTATTTTGTAGAGACGGGATATCTCACTATGTTGCCCAGGCTGGTCTCGAACTCCTGTCCTCAAGTGATCCTCCCACTTTGGCCTCCCAAAGTGCTGGGATTATAGGCATGAGCTACTGTGCCCTGAAACAAATTTTTTGTTCACTAACAGATACTTTTCCATTGATGACATTTTAAATATATCATCACATTTTTTGTTTAGAGTAAAATTACTGAAATGCTTGAAGTTCTAGTTATTCCCATGAATTCTCTTCTCTTTGACTTTTTCTATTTTGTCTATCATCAGTGGCAGTGCCTGGACTTTTCCATACCTGACCTTAACTCCATCACATTTTAAATTGATATCTATCTTTCTGATTTCATGCCCAAAGGCCAACTGAACGATTCTACAATTAATGAGAAGTTTTTCCTGTATCTTTCAAACCCAATAGAAAATGAATTTAAAATGTGCTTATTTATTTGTTTGTTTGTCTATTTGAGTCAGAATCTCATCCCATCACCCAGGCCAGCTCTCTGCACCCTTGACCTCCTGGGCTCAGGTGATCCTTCCACCTCAGCCTCCTAAGTAGCAAGGACCACAGATGCACGCCACTACACTTGACTAATTTTTTTTTTTTTTGTAGATTCGAGGTCTCACTATGTTGCTCTGGATGGTCTCAAAATCCTGGCCTTGAGCGATCCTCCTGCCTCAGCCTCCCAAGGTGCTAGGATCACAGGCATGGGTCACTGTGCCTGGCCTGTGGGTTTTGTTTTGTTTTGTTTGAGTTGGAGTCTCACTCTGTCGCCCAGGCTGGAGTGCAGTGGCAAGCTCACAGCCACCCCAGGATCAACCTGTTGAGCTCAGGCAATCCTTCCGCCTCAGCCTTCCAAGTAACCGGAACTACAGGCACGTGCTACCACGCCTGGCTAATTTTTTTATTTATTGTTGAGATGAAGTCTCACCATGTTGCCCAGGCTGTTCTCGAACCTGTGGGCTCAGGTAATCTTCTCACCTCAGCCTCCCAAAGTGCTGGGATTACAGGCTTGAGCCACCGCGCCCAGCCTGGCCTGTGTTTTGGTAGAAATATGGCTGATTAATGACTCCAAATTGTCAATATGTATGCTGGGCTTGCCATTGGCAATGTGGGACACAGAAGGGCTATAAGAAGCATAGTCCCTATCTTCAGGGAACTTTCATTGTAGTGGGTAGGATAAGACAATAGGCACTGCAACAGAGAATAAGTAGAGAAAGAAATCATTTGGAAAGTGCTAATTACAATAAGTATATGCTATCAAAAGAGGAAAAACCAAACTATTCTCCAAGTCTGAGGTCCCAATGAGAGTGAAGCTAAGAAGTACTGATTGCTTATTTAATGTTATCTCCAGTCTCTGAGGACATTGAAATTGTAATATATAAAGAGTTTAGCACACTGCCTATGACATTGCAACTGTATATGTTACAATGCTAGCTGCAATTATTTTATATTATTAGACTTTTCATCCATACATCTCTAAGTCTCCATTTATCTAGTCAACATCTGATACAAAAACTCAATAAATTTTTGTTAAACTAAGTATTTCTCTTACATAACATGAACCTGTGTAGCAATTCTCCTGCTAGTAAAATCTTCTAATACAAAATCCTTAAAAAATCCACATTCACTCAAAAGCTTACTTTTCAATAAATCCATCTCTAGTAAAATATTCATAATGCAGAAGTTCACTAGATGATATCCTCTCAGCAGGATCAATTTGTAAACAAGCCTACACAAGGGAAAAGATTTTAATGATAAGTGAGTTCTCAACAGGGCTCCATATGCTAAAAATTAAATTTATTTGACGAAGAATTAATTAATTATCCAGATCTAAAAGTGCTCTTGAAAAGACAGATCTCAGCAATTTATGACAATGAGTTCTCACCATTTATTTCCCCAAGAAATATGCACTTACAAAGCATTATTACAAGTTAAATGTTCCATGATTCTAGCCAAAACAGAGGTCAGTCTGTTTCTGATGAAATTAGCAAAAATTAATTAGTTCATTTTGATCCTCTTATCTTCCCTGTGAAGTGGAAAGTTCATGGACAATCATTTGCATTTACAGATCTAGAATTTTAACCCATGTTGTCTGACTCCTAATCCAGTGCTCTTTCTATAGTATAATATAATTTTATAAATATTTAAGCTCCCAAATCTTTCCATAACCTATTATTAAAACAGCTCTTTTCAGGCCAAGCATGGTGGCTTAATCCTGGAATCCCAACACTTTGGGAGGCTGAGGTAAGAGGATTGTCTGCGCCCAGGGGTTCAAGACCAGCCTGGGCAACTTGGCAAGACCTTGTCTCTACAAGAAATCAAAAAATTAGCCAGGCATGGTAGCATGTGCCTGTGATTCCAGCTACTTGGAATGCTGAGGCAGAAGAATCACCTGAGCCCAGCAGGTCCAGGCTATGGTTGCCGGTGTACTCCAGCCTGGGTGACACAGTGAGACTCTAATTAAAAAAAACAGCTCTTTTCTGTTTCTTTGCCTTGGTAATACAGAAACAATCAAAAACAAAAAGGGAAGGAGGTTTTGAATATTAAATTACACTAAATAAATCCATATATAATTAAATGACTATAATTATAAATAGAACACCTTTCTTTAATCAAAATATTGAAGACAGAATTTGAATAAAAGGTACCTGCTTTACAATTTTCATTCTTCCTGTGAAAGAAGGCAAAACATAATAAACATAATAATAGGCAAGTTTTATTGATGCTTACTGTGTACCAGACAATGATCTAGCCTTTTCCATCATTTCATCCCAACAATAACCTTGCAAAGTAGATATTATTATCCTCATCAAACAGATGAGGAGTCTGAGGTCAGAGAAATTAAGTAATTTGTCTAAGATCTCATAAGTAGAGAAGTCAGAATTAAAATCCAGAAAATCCAAGGTAATTGTATATAATATTATGCTTCTATTTATTTCAATATACATATTTAAGTTGATTCACAGAAAAAAATTCTAGAGATATGCCATATAACAATGTGCATATAGTTGAAAATACTATAATGTACACAAATATTTGGTAAGAGGTTAGATTTCTTGTTATGTGGGTTTTTCCACTACAGTAAAAACATTGGGCCAAGTGCAGTGGCTCATGCCTGCAATCCCAGCACTTTGAGAGGCTGAGGCCAGAGGATCGCTTGAGCACAGGAGTTCGAGACCAGCCTGGACAACATAGCAAAACCTTGTCTCTACAAAAAATCAAAATATAAAAATTAGCCAGGCATGGTGGTGCATGCCTAGTCTCAGCTACTCAGGAGGATGAGGCAGGAGGACCACTTGAGCTGTGGTGAGCCATGATCGTGCCACTGGCATCCTAACCTGGACACCGATTGAGACCCTGACTCAAAAAAAAAAAATTGATTCACAAAGTGAAATTATTTAAGTCTATTACCTACTTAATGATGTGGGAATAGAGATGGGAGGACCACTTGAGGCCAGGAGTTTGAGACCAGCTTGGGCAACATAGCGAGACCTCATCTCCAAAAAAAAAAAATTTTTTAAATGAGCTTGGCATGGTGGTGCACACTTGTAGTCCCTGCTACTTGGGAGACAGAAAGATCGCCTGAGCCCAGGAGGTTGGGGCTGCGTTGAGCTGTGATCCTGTCACTGCACTCCAGCCTGATCAACAGAGTAAAACTCTGACTTAAAAAAAAAAAAAAAAATTAAACATACACCTACCCATTACTCAGTCATTCCATTCTTAGACATTTTCCCAAGGAAATGAAAATATATGTCCACACAAAGATTTGTACATGAATGTTCATGACAATCTTATTTGTAATAGTTAAAAACAGAAAACAATCCAAATGTCCATCAACAGGAAAATGGATTAAAAATTGTGATATATTCATACAATGAAATACCTCAGCAAAAAAAGAAACAAATTACTGATATGTGCAAAATCATGAATAAATCTCTAAACCATTATGCTGAATGGAAGAAGCCAAACATAAAAGGTACATACTGTACAATTCCATTTATATAAGATTCTGGAAAATGCAACCTAATTGATGGTGATAGAAAGCAAATCAGTAGTTGGGGAAGAAAAATGGAGAGAAAGAGGAATTGTAAAAGGACATAATGAAATTCTGGAGGGTGATAGAAATGTTAGGTATGTTGATTGTGGTGGTGGTTTCATGTGTGTACACATCTAACAAAATTCATCAAATTGTTCATTTTAAGTATATGTAGTTTATTATCCATAAACTATATCCCAGTAATATTGTCTTGAAAATTTATATCTAGGAAAATATATAAGCCCTATATCAAATATTAAAATGTATTTTAAAGTTACAATAATCAATCAAAATGGTACTAATTCCAGAATAAAGAGATAAATCAGTGGAACAGAAGCAGACCCAAGCATGTATAAGCATTTTGCTTATGATAAATGTGGCATTCCAAATCACTCTACTATTTCAGTTGTAATAAAAGTATGTGCAGCCGGGCTCAGTGGCTCAGCTTGTAATCCCGTGCCTTTGGGAGGCTGAGGTGAGTGGATTGCCTGAGCCCACAGGTTCGAGACCCGTCTGGGCAACTTGGCGAGACCTCATCTCTACAATAAATAAAAAAATCAGCCGGGCGTGGTAGCACGCGCCTGTAGTTCCAGCTCCTTGCAGGGCTGAGGCGGAAGGATCGCCGGAGCCCAGCAGGTCGAGGCTGCGGTGACCAGAAGTGGCCACTGCACTCCAGTCTGGGTGACAGAGCGAGACTCCAACTCAACAACAACAACAACAAAAATATAAATTATGTGTTTACCAGGAGATTTAAAATACTATAGTTCCAAAATTTAAGGTGTACCATTTAAAGAACAAAATAAGAAATAATATAAAGGAAAAGACTGATAAGTTTAATTGTGTTAAATTAAACAATTTCTGTTCATCAAAAGATATTATAGAGAAAATGAAAATACAAGCTTCAAACTAGGAGATGATTTGATATAACGGGCAAAGGAGTAGAATCCAGAAAATGTAAATAACTTCTACAAATGAGTTAGAAATGGCAAGCAATCCATGAGAAAAACAGATAAAAGACATACATAGATGTTTCACATGTAAACAACCAATGAAAATATAAAAAGAAGCACAATTTCACTGCTTAACAGGGAAAGGCTAATTAAAACCATAAATGAGCCCTGACTCGGTGGCTCAGCCTGTAATCCCAGCACTTTGGGAGACCAAGGCAAGTGGATTGCCTGAGCCTGCAGGTTCGAGACCAGCCCAGGCAACTTGGCAAGATCTCATCTCTACGATAAATCAAAAATTAGCCATGCGTGGTAGCATGCACCTATAGTTCTAGCGACTTGAAAGGCAGAGATGGAAGGATCGCCTGAGCCTAGCAGGTCGATGCTGGGGGGTGGCTGTGAGTGTGCCACTGCACTCCAGCCTGGGCGACGAGGTGAGACTCCGACTAAAAAAAAAAAATACATGAGCAGGCCGGGTGCAGTGGCACAGCCTATAATCCCAACACTTTGGGAGGCCGAAATAAGAGGATTGCCCAGCCTGGGGGTCCAAGACCAGCCTGGTCAACTTGGTGAGAACTTGTCTCTACAATAAATAAGTAAAAAAATTAGCTGGTTGTGGTGGTGCATGCCTGTGGTTCCAGTTACTTGGAAGGCTGAGGCGGAAGGTTCACCTGAGCCCAGCAGGTGGAGGCTGTGGTGACTGTGAGCATGCCACTGCACTCCAGCCTGAGTAACAGAGTGAGACTCCGACTTAAAAAAAAAACGTCTTGCCGGGCTCGGTGGCTCAGCCTGTAATTCCGCGCCTTTGGGAGGCTGAGGTGAGTG